>NC_048905.1:12099210-12232471 GCF_011077185.1 Oxyura jamaicensis | reverse complement strand
TTTTTTTTTTTTTTTTTTTTTTTTTTTTTTTTTTTTTGTGCTAGTGTGGGTGAATTCTGGAGAACTACCAAACCTAAATGTTCTCTACAGGCAATCAGATAATCACGGGGACATCCCGTGTAATAAATGAATTCACCTTGTTTAAACAGCACCTGTGCAATGGCATTCTTTAATTGCCCTCCGATTCCTAGGAGTTTGCTATATGGCTGTATAGTTTTGTCCAAGAGAAATATAAATCAAGCGACCTTTCTTTAAGCAAAACAGCCTTCTGTTTGACAGAACACAGGTACAGCCATATAAATATTTTTCATTGCTGGTTATTTATGCAAGGTGGTGTGCCATTTTAACCAAGTTCCCTGCTGCATAGTTTTGCTTCTGTCAGTCTCCCAGTAGAAAAGCATGTTTTGGCCTAGCGTTGTCTGCATGTTACTGTTTTCTTCATTGCACTTGTATTCTTACCATTTATAATTTAAATGCTCCAGAAAGAATTGACAGTTGCCTTCTCCAAAGTAAAGGACAAAATGACTTGTGTTAATTATTCCTTCTCACTTGCCAGGACATATATTACTCCAAGGCTTTTAGTGCCTTGAGCCAAAAAGGGTCATTACAGCAAGCAGCATAATGACCTGACCAAAAAAACATAAGTGGGGGAGAATGAGTCCTTCTCTGCTGAGCTCTCTGAAGTCATTAATGAATGCCTTGGGAATTCTACAAAGCAACAGCTCAGAAAACAAACATGTTGGATATCACTCTCATGACATCTATGCTATTACAAAGATTTACAGCTGGAATAATTTGATCTGGGTTTTTCTCTTTCCCCCACTGACTCACATTTTGGAAGGCAGTCAGACCCTTAAAGTTGGGCTTTGCATAATTGAAGCACCAGAACATATTAAATGGAATGACTAATGGGGACGACGCTTTTCCCTTCCTTCCAGCCTGGGTTATCAATTATGAATTAGCGGCAATCTGAGATCAAAGGGGTTCCATTTTTTGCAGCTGAATTTGAGGATTTTAGAACTGAGAAGGTGAAATGCTGTTAATGACTCTTTTCAGGAAGGCAGAGACAGGAGTTAACTGACAAGGGTAGAGTTAGTGTGTTTCTGAACATGAACACATTCTCAAAAGTAAAACTGGACACTGGGATCAAGTTGCTCACCTACCATGAATCGGTTAGGGCCTAGATCCTCTGTGGGGCATTGTGGATGGGAATCTGATCTGTAGCATTTTTCTTAATAACTGCGTGTGACCTAGTTATTGAGACATCCTATAGAAGTGCATTAGGGTTACCACTGTAGTTTGTTGCCCAGCTGTTTTGCCCTAACACAGTGAGTTCCATTGCTGTGGAGAAAATGCATCTCTGCAGCAAGAATAGTTTGACACATACTTAACACACACACACAAAAATAAATAAATCTAGAGGGTTTTAATTTAAGAGCTGCTATAACCTCAAGGAGGGAAATTCAAAAGAGCAGTCCAAGCCAGGATTTAGCTACATGCTTCTCAAAGTAGCAAACAATAAAGCAGTTTATGATTCAAGTTAGAAGATTGTGCCACAAAGATCTCAGAAGCCTTAGGGAACAAATGACAGTCTTTGACCTGCTGCAATTTCTGCAAGAGATGTGCACAGACACTCAACAAAGCAGACACATGCATTGAGTGCTGATTGTTTAAAAGTTTTTTTTTTCTTTCTTTTTTTTTTTTTACCTTTTTTTTCTTTTTTAATTGAAACATTCTGGTTTTGAATAAGCAGTACCCACATCAAAACCACTAAGGTGTGGGTGATTAGGGTGCTGAAAATGCTGAAAAGTCAGATTAGCCCAGCAATAAGGAGGTAAAGTGCACTGGAAGGGGGGGGTGAGAGGCTCAGGTGATGCTTGTGATCACCTGGGGAGGGCTCAGAGCTCACTGGGGCTCATAGGGGGAATGCAGGAGGTGTGCTGGTTCTTTGCAGCTAGAGAGGAGGAACTTCTTCACCCCAAGGCTTGAAGGCAGTAGGAACCTACAATGAGCTTCCTGAGGAGTCCTGGCTGTCCTGACCATAGTGAGTGACTGCTGTTATAACACCCTGAGAAAACATCTGGGAGGCTGAGACAGGCTGAAACAGGGTGGTGGGCTGGGGTCTGGGGTCTGGGACCAGCCCTGAGGAGCTGTAGTCCCCGTAAGAGGCTAGATTTGTTGCCTTTCTCGCTGCCTGGCCTCTCTTCTATTTTCTCCCGCTTCAAAAATACTGCAGAAAAAGTTGGTTATATCATATATATGCTTCTAAGTAAGATATTTTTTGGCCTCTGAGTCATCCTCTTTAATAGGATTTTAGATATGTTTCATGGTATATATTATTATTATTATTTTTTTTTTGCTTGGGTAATGCCTTGTAAGTAGGATTTTAGATTAACTTAATTTTAATTGTTTCTTATTTTGTTTGGATAATGCCTTATAGTAAGATTTTTTAAAATTAATGCAAACCTATTACTAAATTATAATAGAGTAATTATGGAAGTAATGAATTTATTATCACAGCTGCTGCTAGAATAAGTGAAAAGGAGAACTAATGACCTGACTCTCCCATGCTTTTACTGATATATCAGAAGAAAGCATGGTTTGGAGTATTATATTTTTATCTTCAAATATTTTAACATTTGGGAAAACTTTCAGAACTTCCTGCTCACCTAGGATGCCAGAGAAATATTTATTACAGACCAAGAAACCTTTTGTAATTGGGCAGAACATAGAGGCCAACTAATAAAGCCTGCTTTAACTCTTATTCATTTTTTTTTTTATTATTATTTTGTCTTGGAGACTTCAAACACTCCTTCTGAGTCTTGTTAATAATTTTTTTTTTTTTTAATTTGCTTTTATTTTGAAAAAGTTCTGGCTTTTGGGGTGTGTGTGTTCTGTTGCTCTGACTTGCGCAATTCCTTTTTTTTAATTAATTGGTGGTTGTAATGAAAAGTACCTGGGAACGAAACTGTCTCCCTCAGCAGGAAAACAGCAAGAAAACCATTTCAAACGGTGGCTTACACTATTCACTTGCTTGGGTTAATCTGGATTTGTTCATATGTTGTTCATGTTTCTCCAAGGGCTTCTCTAATTCGTGATGCTATTCTTATTCAGGTATTTGGTAACTTGTAAATCTTTGAGAAGATGATAGAAGGTATTATAGAATGGTTTGCATAGGTAGGCGCCTTAAAGCCCACCCAGTTCCACCCCCTGCTGTGGGCAGGGACACCTCCACCACACCAGGTTGCTCCCAGCCCCATCCAGCCTGACCTTGGGCACTTCCAGGGATGGGCCAGCCACAGCTTCTCTGGGCAGCCTGTGCCGGGGTCTCACCACCCTTATAACAAAGAATTTCTTCTGAGTATTTAATCTAAATCTTGCATCTTTTAGTTTAAAGACATTATTCTTTGTCCTATCCCTATGCTTCCTGATAAAGCATCCCTCTCCAACTTTTCTGCAGCCTCTTTTAGGTACTGGAAGGGTGTGAATCTATGTATCATCTAGGTGTGGTGTTTTTCTTAAAAGACATATATTTTTTTCCAAAATACATGGATAAAATTTCTTTTAAAATGTTTTGGTAAATTTGTCCTTTATGACTGCTTCAAATCAGTATGAGGTTTGTTTCCTGAAAGGCTCTTCTTGTAGAAGCAGAGCTATTCCTTAAGAATTCAATATCCTGTCTGGAAAAGGATCCTAACTGGTGTGCTGAAAGTAGTGACAATAACAACTTTTCTGTTGATGTGTTATTTGCTATCTGATGGCTTAAGTCTGCTTCAGAAATGGGAAGCTCTGCCCTCTCACCTTGTGTGGAAGCAGTTCAGCTCTTTAGCTAGCCGGAGGAGTTGTACTTGTGGTATGCGGAGGCTGCCTCCCTGCGGGTGTTGGGAGCTTGTACCTCAGGGGATCTTTGAGGAGAAGGTGAAGAGCTCTCTGTGGCACCCAGGTCTTCAGAAACCTGCCTGCTTTTAGTTACCCATTGCTTTGATTATGGTGGGGTGGGAGAGCTCTCCGTAATTAGGAAGAAGGATCTGGCTGATGCAAGCAAACAAATTGTACACTCCCCACCAGGCCCATCTTTGAAGGCTGCTAGCTGCTTACTTACCTCCTGGCAATACTTGTAATCCTTAATGCTTTTGTAATGGCTTCTCCTCAGTGTTTTTGGCCTTTGATCCTAGATGCAGGCTCCCTGCGGGGAGATAGCCCTGTGATCCTCTGTGCTTCTACTCTTCATCCACATGCCTGGGCTGGAGATAGAGATGCTGTTTTCTTTTATGAGGCCTGATCTGGGAAAACGTGTCCTTGCAAATTGCAGAGCAAGGCTGTTTTGCTTGGTGGGCTGGAGGGCTGTGGGCTGAGGAATTAAAACCCATTCTGTATCTCTGCCATTTTGAAGGCTCTGCATCCTCTGGGCTCTTCCCTGCTGCTGCCAGACCATGCAGCAATTTCATTCCCTGGAGCATGCCAGTGATGTGAGCGAGTAACTCCCATCCCCTCTGCTTGCTGTTTGTTTTATTTGGTGTGTTGTTAACCTTTACTTGCTGCACTTATTTACTTTGGGTTTTAATAGTGTGATAAGGTCACAACAAATTTAGTGGGAGGCATTTTAAGCACTTACAGCAATAAATCACAGTGTACATCGCTCTTATGTGGTTTATCCGGAAGCAGGTAAATCCAATTTGGTTCGTAATATGAAGGCTGAATAAAGCTAGGTATCATAGGAGAAAGCTTTGACGTATGGCTTTGAAAGAACCTACACACTTCTCCTCTACAAATTAACAGATATTTTGCAGAGCTGACAAGTAGCTGATATTCTTGGAACTGGTCCTATTTTTTTTTTTTTTATTCTCCTTCTTCCATTCCAGCCTCTAGATCCTTCCCTTTTGAAAATCCAAAGAAGAAAAAAGACTGTTCTCTAATGTGGGTTTTAAAACTCTGGTGGTATGAGCAGATCTCACAAGTACAATGAACTTGCTGGTAGTGCATGAAACCCTAAAACCTCAGGGACTCAGCTCTGCAGGAATATCTTATCTATACCTTTATATGCTGATTTTTTTTTTTTTCCTTAGGTAAGATAGCCTTTGCAGGTGTAGGATCAAACCAGCCTGCAGGTCATTTGAAGAGCTGCAAAGTCCTAGTGACCAGAATGAATAGCTACGAGCTCTCTTCAGGAACTGCAGATAAAGCACACGGGAATGTGTCATGGGCTGCTAAACTACACTGGCCAGGAAATGGGCTTGATAACCTAGTATCTATATCCTGCTTTAATTCCTGTTGGTTTATGGCAGTATCCTAGGAGCCCTGTCAGATGCCTGACCTTATCCCTGCCTTTAGTCCAGCAAAATTGAAAGGATGTCTGAACGAGGAAGAGGGGGAGGGACGCATTAGTTGCAAGCAGTAGTGCTAGACTCCTGAACTCTAATTCTCCATAAAGGAGAGAGATTTTGCTGATAAGTAAAGCCTAGCAACCACCTGGGTTTAAAGCCAACATTAAAAATTAAATACCAGTTTCCATGTTATTATAGGTGGAATAAAAATGGTGAACCTTACCCTGTTCAGAGCGAGAACAAGCTGGAGACTTTGTAGGGCTTAGCAATGCCATTACCATGAAGCACAAAAGCGGTGTGAGGAGGAGGGACTGTTTCCTCATGTTTCTCCTTCATGTGGGTAGTGACAGAAGAAGAAACATTCTCTCTGAGTGAGAGACAGCACTGTGATATCTGCCAAACGTGCCAGGTAGCAGTGTGTCTTGGCTGTGTGAGCAGCACACCTGGTGGATGCTCAAACACAGCCTCTATAAAATAGGCAAGTTGGGTTTTGCCAGGCAGCGCTGCCATTCGCTGTGTCAGATGCTCCCTGCAAGAGAAAATCCTCAAGCAATAGATTAAAAAGCAGTGAGAGCTCATCAGAATCTGAATACATAATTTCTAGGTAAATAAAATCTTGTTGTGGGGGGGAGTGGATGAATTTGTGTGGGCTGTGGGAAAGGCAGACTTCACTGTCACCATCACGGGGTGGGGGATGAGTACATGTCACCGTTGCTTGTTCTGCCATTTGGAGTTCTTGACTGATGATTTTTTTGATGTCTGTAGCACCTATAAAGATGTTTGTTTTTAAATGCCTGAGACTCCTACTTTCCTCTACATAGCTGGATTGAGAATATCTGACCTTTCTGCTTCAGGCTGGGAGGAAATCGAAACTTTTTTTCTTGTCATGAAATCCTAGGACTTCTTATTTAAGTGTGTGTAGTTCTAGAGTACTGGTATTGAGAATATTGAAGAGAGAGCTGATGCACAGGACCTGTGTAAGCAGGTGGAGGTCCTGATGGCAGAACCACCTGTGAAAAGTGTGACACTTAAGGAATGGGGCAGTAGAGCTTTAAATGAACTGGATGTGCCCTTGCTGGAGGTGCAAACTCCATAGCTGTCACTTGCCAGGAACAGATAAGAGTAACAGCATCTCTGGGAAATGGAGCATTGGTCTTTGAGCAGTCTGTGCCTCCATCTGAAGCCCTGCATCCTGGGCACCAGCCAACAGCAGCGTGCCACCGACTGAAGACACCAGCTCAAGCACTTTGCATGCAGAATAGTCTCACTCAGTCTTTAATACCAAACTATTTCAATCATCCTCTTTTAATTTTTTTTGCTAACTGCATCCATAACTTTGCTCTAGTAAAAATCTGCTTAATGCATAGCCATGTTGTAAAGTGGAGCTATAGTTCCAACTTGCCTAATCCTAAAAGAGGCATTTGTTCAAAAAAGGTCCATTTCCCTAGGAAATGTGCTTTGATTTGTGAAACAGAAAATGTATTCATTTAACTGAGCCGTTCATGTGGCAGGTCACTATTTCACCCTTTTGGTGCAGTAAAAGTTTATTCTTTTAATAGGTTTATTGCTTTTCAGTTATTCATTTCCAAAGGACTCAGTTGAGTGCTGCAGCTCTGATCTGAAGTACAGAAAATTAATTCTTTTTATGGTAACCTATTCCTTTCACAAGTCCTCATTTTAAGTGTAGCTCAACTGTATTGCAAATAACAGTATGTGGTCCTAGAGAGAGTACCAGGACTCTAATTTAATAGTGTGCTGGAGGCCTTATAATGTCAGCACTGCTGAGTAGAACTCCTCTTTGAGCCCTCCTTTGTGTCCCAATGGGAGTCACAAGAGGATTGCAGTAAGGTACCAGGCTGGCTGCTCTCAACTTGCCTGGCTGCTGCTGGGTGGGTGTTCACTCTTCTGCTTTTGGATTTTCTGGTCCTTGGCCTCATTAGTGAAAACGAGTGTCTAGAATGGACCATTGTCTTAAGCTCCAAGATGCATCTTTACTGCTGAGTTTCATTCTCTATTGACTGAAGTACCTGCTGGGGTTTCTGGTGAGCTGTAGGGATGAGATGGTCCTCTCCACTCTGCTTGGTGACAAGACACAAAACACTGGCTCATTTTTGTTGTGTGTGCCATGTTAATATCTAATCTCATGTGAAATCAGCCCCTGTTTATTTTGCAGCACCAGGTTCAGTACGTACTTAGTGGTTTGAGCAGTAGGAAATAGTTTGACCCGTAAGAAACGGTTTGGATATCCAAGTCATGCCCTTTTCCTTAGGGAATCTAAGGTGGAGAGGGAGCAGGAAGAGCAGCCTTCCCTAGGGAGCTTGCTGGAAGCCCTAGCAGTGACCTCAATGCTACTTTGGGTGTTGGTGGCAGTGCAGATATCAGTGACTGTGTGTGGCCCTGGCTACACAAGAAACAGGCAGCTACCATCTGTGAAACTGAGCACTTTCCCTCAAAAATTAATTAACTTAGCTGAGATTCCATAAGTAATACAACTAGATCTGCCTGGAGCCTCCCAAGAGAAGCCCATTTTAAGTCAAGTGTACTGGGAGACCATACTTGGAAATGAGGCAATTATTAGTTTAATTCAGTCATCAAATTAATTTTATGGAAGCAGAGGATGGCAGGTGCTGGGGGAGGTGGCCACGGTCTGTAGCACGTGATGGGCTCTGGCGGGCCCATGACAGCAAGGGAAATAGGGTGGACCATGGTGTCCGACCACTGACTACCATTGGCTGAAAGCAGCCCCTTGGTCTGTTCTCCCTTTGCTTTTACTGGTGGGTTTTTTTACTCTGCCCTCAGCACAAGAGCATCCAAGGGCTATAACCACACCAGCCTCAACATCTTCCTTAGCTGCTGCAGCTGCTCTGTCACCTGAGTTCAGGAGAGCTTGGAGTGGATAGGACCAGGAGCTAGCCAGGGCTCCCAGACAGCAGCTTGTTCATCAGCAGCTAAACAGAAGTAGTCCTGACACCTAAATTAGTCTGATAGTAGGTAGTTTGACTACAGCCCTGAGCACCACCATGAAATGCATTAAGTGAGCTGTCACATGCTGTTTGCTGTTTTGATCATCCTCTGCCCAGGAGACAAGTGTGTGCACAGTGAGTTATTTGTAGCAGTAGGCATTTATTTATTTAATTTTAAACAACCATGCACCCATCTCTGCTGGAGAAAGCAAACCAGGATGAGGAGATAGTTGCAGCAGAGTGCAGTGATGGTCCCTTAGTCACACGGAAGCTATTTTACTTCATGGGCTCTAATTGGTTCCTGAGAAGATGGTCATCTACACCTAACCCACCCAAATAAACATGCTTTCGGTAAAGCTGGTTACATGTTCCATCAAAGTCTTCATCACTGCTAATGTAACTACTGCAGGCTTGCATATACCTTGGCTTTTAACCACTTGCTTGCCAAAACTCTTGGAAAAGCCATACAAGTGTAAGCAGTTTCTTATGTTTTTGTTCTTGAAAGTTTGTCCATGCTAGAGCTCAAATGTGACTTCTTTAAAACACAATTATGTTTTAAACACCTTGACCCAAGTAAGGTATTCATCCTTCTGCAAAACAGTGATAGTCTGACAGGTGAAAAATGTAGCTGTATAGATTACAAGAAATATTGTTTTACTATTTCAAATCAATATATGTATTAATTCACACAGTACAAAAAGAAGAGGAAGCCATGCTACCTCTAACTGTCAAACACTCTAGTGCTGAGAGTTTCTGCTCCACCTTAAGTGTCCCTGGATTTACTAGTAGATTTGTCAGAGAACCTGTACAGTCCTTAAGGATTTTTGAGATAGGTACAGAAACACACATATGCAACTCCTTTCTTTTTTATTAATTGGTTGGCTTGTTCTGCATTTCTTTTACAGGAATCAGAACTGGGTTTAAATAATTTCAGTAGCCATACTAACTGTGCTGCCTTCCTGAGAAAGTGCCTTATCCAGGTTCACTGGGGGCACTTGTATTTCCTTGTACCAGTGGATGTGCTTGTTCCATCTATACTCAGCTTCTCCTAATTTTTGTTGATTTCTTGAGTCCCTTTACCTGCTGATGGACTGCCTCTATTTGATGTCTAAACTTTTTCACAGTTTTTTTTTTTTCTGAAGGCATTTTGTTTTCTACCTAGCACTTGCAGCTGTATTTTAGCATTGATGTTATGTTCAAGTACTCATTATAGTTTGTTTCAATCTGTCCAGTGCTGATTTTTTTTTTTCCAAGTGATTGCTCTGACTTTTTCCACTTCTTATATTTCTGTCTCTATGCAGGTTTCTCTGTGTGGATTGTGCGGTCCTGCTTGAAATGCTTTTTTGCCGTGATATTTCTTGATACCCGGGCTCTGAGGATTACACATGAGTAGCTCATTGTGACTTGCCATTTATGCTAGGCTGTTCACCTTTTTGGTGGTACATGTGTGTACTTCTGGCAAAATAACTGAGATCTTTTGGTGAAAGGCAAAAATAAACTTCCTGTTTTGAATACTTTTAGTTACAGTAAAAATGAGAACAAAACCAAAGAAATCCTATAGGCAACTGTTTCCTTCACTGTTTCATGCATTAAAGAAAGTCTTCAATCCAGATCTGCAGCCTGTAGATCTGTAGAGTTGTGATACCATAACCTCAGTGGGCTTGAAACTTTGAAATGCATAACCTTTGCAGGGTGGCACCTCAATCCAGGCTTGGAGTGAAATAAGACCAAAGGGAGCACTTGGAGGTAAATATTCAGTGCTGTATGTGGGGAGTTTAGCCATCCACATGATTGCCACTAATGGTAATGATAGTTGTGAGTTTACATCCTCATGCATCAGGTTGCAAAATTACCCCTCTGGTGCCATTCAAGAGTCTCTTAAGGTTCCCTCTTCCCTTTCTGCCATCAGCTGGAGCACCTGCCTCTCCTCCAGAGCCCCCCATGGGATCTGCTTCACCATTCTCATGTAACAGGTCTTGTTATCCAGGGTATTTCATCAGTATTTACCTTAAGGAGAGGATGTAAATAATCCTGCCAAGGCACAAAAATAAAAATGGAAAGAAACAATTGGGGGGGGAAAACAAAAAAACAAACAAACAAACAAAAAAAAACAACAAACATGCCACACAACAAAACAATGATGTTTAAAACAATTTGTAGTTCTCTGGTACCCAATAGGCTGGGCAAGACCCTTCTGTGTTCACTTATGACATCTGCATAGATCCTAAGTGACCACTTCTGCATCTGCAGGAAGAGTTCCTACTGATTATTTAGCTACCTATACACACTGGTCACTTAGCAGCAGGAACTGCTGGGGACTGCCAGGCTTTCCACCCAGGGGGTTAATCCAGGCAGCTGGTTAATCTGCACCACAGGTGGTGTCCACCAATTTATCTGTGCACAGCATGAGCTGCCTGGGGCCATCTCCAGCACTGTCCAAAATTTCCAGTCTTGTGACACACAAAGCCACTGGTTGTTACACCATTGCAGAGATAAGCTGGGAGGTTCCTGGACCACCCTGGGCAGTGATGACCAAGTACCTGCAGACACAGCCTGGAGGCTGAGTTGCATTGCTGCTTGGATTTCTTGCTGAAATCGTAATTATTTAACTCACAGAACTTTTCACAAACCCAGTTTAGGTTCTGGTTTCCATGCCTCTTAGGGAAGTACAAGGGGCTCATGCTTTGCCTTCCTAACAGGTTACAGCACTGGGCAGAAACCCCTCTGCTAGTCTCAGAAAGGGCTGTGAAATGCAACAGCATGCTGCTCTTTTCTGATGCTTTGGCTCAGCACGGGCTCTCTTCTGGGTGAGTTAACCTGTGCTGAGCTCGATCATCTGCAGCTGGGTGGTTTCAGGCCTCTGTCAATTATCTTTGTTATAATTCCTAGTTCCATTAGTCACTGTGCCTATGTAAGATTAACCAGCAGCACTCGGTAACCACTTAACCAAGAGTGGGTAAGCACTGCACCGGAGAGGTTGCTGAGTTCAATATGGATGGCTGAAGATATTTTTCTCTCTGCTTCCATGCACTGATGATCAGACCTGAAAGTCTCTTGCTTTCTTCAATGAATTTTAATACAGAGGTGCCTATACAGCCTCTGATCAAGGAACACAGTCACAGTGTGACGGTGAGATGGATCATAGAAAACATCCCATGGTTCCCCAGTTTTCCTTTATTGTCTTTTTCCCTTTGCTGATTACCTTCTGTTACCAAGCACTGATGTGATGAGGTGTGGCACTCTAATGCTGCCGACAGTGTTCTGTGTTTGTTGGTCTTGCTGGGAAATGTCGATATAACATCAAAAGCAATCTGGCATAGGATGAGCACTGAGGTGATCTGCAGACCCGTCGATAGCTGATCTATAGGGCTCAAAGATGCTTCACGCCTTGGCAGCCAAGTGGGGAGTCAAGGAGTCGGCACGTAGACTTTGCTCTTCCCGAGGATTTTAAATCAGCCTTATTTTTCTTCACATTGTTCAGACTCAGCGTGACCATCATGGTCAGATAACCTAATCCTCCTAAATATGCTTGAACTGTGCTGGGAAATCATGTTTGGGCTGAATCTAGAGCTTGGACCACAAGCGTGATCCGATTTAGCCTCTGAGTTTGTTTTGGTTGCAGGTACGTTGTTCAGTTTGGCTCTGGATGTGCTTAGGTGGGAAGGGATTTTTTGGTGTTGCAATGTCCAGGCCAGCTTCACGCTGGCCTTTCTCTGCTTCACCACAGTAGGCCTAAGTCATCTTTGGTGCAGTCAGCTAAATCCATTGTTGATGCACCACGAAGGGATCTGACCCCCATTGCAGTTTTCTTGCCCACTTAAGCATGTTTACTTCTCTTTGCCAAAAAGATGGTGCATGAAAATTGCTTTTATTACCAGAAAAAGAAGTTTGCAATAAAACCTGTCTCCTTGGGTGCACTAATTCTATTTTATGAAGAAAGAACATATTGTTTTAATTAATCATATGAAAGCAAAATTAACATGATTATGTGAAAGGTGCTGTAAATCATTCTGATCCACATCAGTGAACAAAGAGCACTTAGTTATTCCAGAGTTGTTAAAGATTTTATCTACCCAAGTGAAAATTCAATTAGCACAACCCAGTCTCATATAAAACTAAGGATTCTGACTGCAGGAAAAACTTTGTGTGTGAATACTACCTTGTGCCAGTTTGATAAATTACTGTAATTAACTGTATCCCACGCAAGCTAAACAAAATTTACAGAAATGGTGTTGTACAAAAAGAATATCTCCTCTCATTCTTAGGCAGAAATTCGAATAGTCTCAGCAATATTGTTTGAACACCCAATTCTACATCAAGGTAAAAAAAATAAAAATAAACACTGCCGACAAATGCAGACAGCTCTGGAACTTTTTTTTTTTTTCCTTCTGCTGTATTAGAAATAGGCGCTGCACTTAACATGTTTCAATTAAGCAACTTGAATTCAATTAGTTAACCCAAGACATTAATAGTGATAGGCAAACTAAGAAAGAAATGAGATTGCTTAGGAAAAGAGCTCTGTTCATATTCCCAGGCCAGCAGGGAGACTTGTGTATGTGTTAAAGCTAAGGGCAGAAATGCTGGATATGGCAAGCTATGCCAGAATGCATCATCTTAATGGAAAAATAAGTATACAAATAAATGGATTTGTCATCTTGGGCATGTCTTCCCTCACTTGTTAATTATATTTGTCAAGTTTTGGCTGATTGCTCCTGTAAGGAAAGCCTGCTGTCAGTGTCTGCAGGGCTGGGCTCTTTATTTAGCCTGTGCATGAAGTGACATCGGCACAGCTCTGGTTTGAGGCTGGTTTCTGTGCTGCTCTCATCATGTGTGGCTCTTCATATGTGTGTGGGAAATAGTAGTGGCCTTTTCTAGTGAGAGTAGTCAAATAGAGTTAAAGTGGTAGGTTTCAGTGTGTTTAATATTCCAGGGAGGTATTTTCTTCTGTAGAACACTGTTTTCTGGCTTGTATGCAGAGGGGGTTAGACGCCGTATGCAGTGTCCTGTAGCCAGAGCTCTCCCTAAAAGTCTTCCCTTCTTCTACAGAAGACAGAGAAATTACAGAATAATCTACTATGTTTAGACTGGACCATGCCTACTGGGAAGGCAGTCTTGCAGGATCCTGAATGTAATTGCTGCATGTTCTTATTGAAGAAGTGGCTGTTTAAGAAATGATCGGGTAGAATCAAGACTTCATTTCTTCATCTTATCTTGGGCAGTCTTTCCCATTGAGAAATAGGAAAAACATTTGTGCTAAGGTTGTGCAGTCTGAAGAAAGAACAGGAAAACGAAACCCACTTTTCTGTGCTTGGGTGCTTGGGTGTGCAATGTGTCCCCTTTCTTGTTTCAGTTGTTCGTTGTGGTTGGATTTTCTCTGGGTAGCTTTAAATTCCTTTCAAATTTAGCTTAATTGTCCAAACTTACAACTGGAGAAGTGTGGTGGGGGAGAAGATGACAGCGAACATAGGAAGCAGATGTGACTGCAATTTAGATTAAGTGAAAACACCTGGCTGTGGGGCTCAAGTGATGTTTCAGCATGTTCCCTTGGAGGTGAATATGTAAGGAATTGAGTGAACCCCGAACACTCATGATGGAGAGGGGATCACAGGGATCTGCTCCTGCTCCCCCCCATAAAACTCCCCCAGCCTGCAGCAGCTCTGCGGATCTTCCTCATGCAATTTGTTGTTTCTCAGCAGTTTGCTTTCCATGCCAGTTTAATTTCAAGTCTATAACATTTCAGGCTTTTTCCTTTTAATCCCCCACTATTTCTTTAGCAGAAATGGCCAACAGTTTTGGGTCGAGGTGGATTAGTGAAAGCATTGTGTGTGTTAGCAGCGAGTGATCTCACTGCGTGGGAAAACCCACAGCGTGTTTCCTCTCGGTGCCAGATTAGCTTTGCTGTTCCCTGCTGAGCAAGGAAATGGGTCATCGCTAATGTTGTTTAATTTCCTTTCTCTGAGGTGGGCTGTGGCTGCCTTTAGGTCCACATAGCTCCATTACATGCAGTTTGCTGCTCCTAAGCCTCTGTGCCTTTTGGTACCATCATAAGGGATGGTGCTTGCATAGAGCTAAAGAGGGTCAGTTGTGGGACTTTTTTTTTTTTTAACCTCTTTCAGATGTCAGTCTGCATTCCTCACTAAAACAAAGTTCATTTTATCCAAGTCAGACTTGCTGGGTTGTGTACCTAATCTGTCATTCTTTTTCCTTCTCAAAGCCTGCAGTGGTACCTCGTGAAATAAGCAAATGTGCAACCATCTGCCTTAAGCATCCCAGTCTTAGGGCAAAGTTCTGGGGAACAGTTTTATGTTAGTTTCCCCTTTAATGAAATCTGTTCCCTTTGCTGACTTCTCAGTCCTCTTGGACATGCTGCTGCTCTCTAAATGGCATGGGACTGGCAGTTTGCTTGGGTTTTGTGCATGGAAGGCACACAATATTTATTTGGAAATCAACATGACAGCAAGAAGTAGCTAGTCCAGATTTTTTGTTTTTCTTCAACTCTAGTTTTTTTGGTAAATTACTGATGATGTAGTTCTAGCAAACCTCTGCCATGTCTGCATATCCCCATGTGTTTACACGTGTGTGGGTAGCAGCATGTGCTGCAGGCGATGACTGCCATGTATTACCTCAGTTGCTGATTTCTGGTTTGCCACGGGACAAGGAATTCCTGGTGTGACTGGGTCATTCCTGTACCACCAGTTGAAATAAGGGCATTTGCTCAAACTCGGTGTTCAAATTGCTGTGCAAACCCATGCGGATGGCTGTCTTCCTTGTTGATTGAAAAGCAATGGCAACATGGGCTGGGGCTGCCCTCCCCATCTTTTGCGCTGATTTAAAAGTCAATTGTGTATCGAGTAGCATCCTTTCCTCCTTGCTCCCCCTTATGCTTTCTTGGTCTGTTTTCTAAGCAAACATTAACTTGTATAATTTTCCTGGCTGTCAAGCCGTGGTGGAGTTTATTTGGCTAGTCACTTTTTGTTTTGCAAAATTAATTTGCTAAGGCTATATTTAAGTGTCTGTGGAAGACAACAATGAAACATCACACACTTATTAGCCAAAATAATACAGTTGCTCTGCAGGGATTCTGAAGACTACAGCAGAGCAAATGAGATAGATGCTGATGTGAGGAGAAGAGGCTCTGCAGTGACCTTTCTCTGCAGGGGGGTGGTGGTGGGCTGGTTGCTTGTCATTGATATGCCCCTTTCTGAATGGGCTTCCTTCTTGGTCAGAGCTGTGGAGTGTGACTGGGAGGCTGTTCCTGGTGTTCAGGAGCAGAGTCAGCACTTTGGGAGCATCGCTTCTTGTCCGCTCCTCCCATTGATGAAGGATCCATCTCTCCACCCCAACATTGCAGATTCCCTGCTGGGTAAGGGTGAGGTTCTCCTGGGGTTTGCTGTGTTGCAGAAAAGTGATTAGGAGGGAAAAGAGGCAATAAAGAAAATCAAATGAGACAGAAGGACAACTCCAGCGTATGTATTGACTATATATGTATATATATATATATTTTTTTTTTTTTTTTTGGGGGGGGGAGGGGGTATTCATGTTTTTGAATGCTTTGAGCTGCTTTGTTGTTGTCATAAATCTTTGTTGTTTTCATAAATACTCCCAGAATAAAAGAAACAGAGTTTTCTGTTGGGACAAATGAAAAGCCTGATTTTATATCAATGTAGAATTTCGGTGTACTGCTAGATTCTGAGGTTCACCTTTTCCAAAGTAAAGTTCATCCCTCCATTTGGAGACCAAATGGAAATCTTATAACTGGTAGGACAGAGCTCTGCTGCTACAGAGTGCATGAGTTGTCGTGAATGCAGAGCTGCAGTCTGAGCAGAAAGGTGACTGAATTCCTGGGAGACAAACAGCTGGAGCTGCACCGACATACAGCTAGGGGCACGGATCTGGGGATGGATGAGTCCCTTCTATAAATAATTGCTGAGGAATACAGCACAGGACAAAAAGGACAGAAAACAATGGCAAGGACAAAAATCCACACCTAAGGAATATGTGGAGAGTGGAATGAATCAAATAGTGAAAACTGAACTAGAACAGGAAAAGTTCTGGGGTTACAGCAAATAATGATGCTCCTCTCCTGTAGAGTGCACTAATGAAAGGCACTTGGTGAAAGTGGTTTATAAAGTGTACACTGGATTGAATTCCCACTGAAGCCCATGGAGTTATTTCCATTTATTTATTTATCTTTAATGAGTTGATTTGGGCCTCATGCTTTGATCTCTTGTACTTTGTGCTTTCTTACTTTACTCAGCAAATGTATCAATTGATTTCAGCTGGACTGTCTGAGCACGAAGGCTGTGTTAACTGTGAGTTAGGATATTCCTGCTTGATGTCTATGACTGTAGGCGGTCACAGGATCAAGAACTTCTTTTTCTACCAGAGCTTAAAAGGACTTTCTAGTACCAACACAGCTAACTTCCCAGTGCAACAGTAGGCAGGATTATAGCTGGGGGAATAATACTTTAAGGAAAGAATGAAGAACTGAGAGGATTGAACCTATTTGCAAATTTCAGGAGTACTCAGAAGGTGTTTTCAGCTGAGAAATCCTGAGTTATGGGTCAGGTTAGTGGGAGAATGGGCTCCCAAAAAGGAGTCTTTCTTTGAATTCAAAGCATCGTGAGAAATTAATAAGAAACATCATTGCTTAACCTCTTCAGATTTTACTCCTTTCCCCCAGCTATCTAATTTCTTTTAATGTATGTGACCATGCACCACATAATGCAGTTCAGAGTGTAAATCAGGGAAGGGAACCTGGGGCTTGGCTTTCATTGTCAATAAATACTCAGAAGAATCTGGGAACTGCAGCACAGTGAGGAACATCTGTGGGCTAAAGGTGTAGGACACTGAAAGTGCAGTGAAGCAGGAGAGTGGAGAAAATAATGCTTATTGAATAAAACCATTCTGCTCTTGATCTGTGAGAATTAGATTTAGAAATAATTAAATTTCAGAGAGACTCAGCAAGCTGATTTGGTGATGTGGGTTTTGGTGTAGCACCGAGGCCTGTCTTGTTTGCACAACTGTGGATGCCAAGGTCGTGTCCTTGAGCTGTATGTGGTTTTATTAGGAATAAAAGTGGAAGACATTATCAGTGTCTTTGAACTGGAGGGCACAAAATACAGTGAAGTGACGGGTACTCCTGGAAGATGTGATGAAAATTACTCAGCTGGACAAGGTTTGGTACACCATTCAGCAGCTACCCAAAAACATCCCATAAGAAAGCACTGACAGGGAGCAGTGTGGGTTTGCTGGGAAAAGGGCATGTACATTAAGTGTTATGGGATGTTTGGGGTGATGGCTGGGCAGGTGCCACAGAGATCTGCTGTGGGAGGCAGCAGCTGCCATGTCACAAAAACACCAGAAGAGGACGTGGGACCAGGGAGGCTTGTAGGGGATGAGTGCTCCTCTCCCATGCAGCTGACCTGGCAGAGAGGTCTGATGAGATAGTGGGTTGCTTTGGTGAGAGGCAGCAGGAGGTGTCTGAGATTAGTTGGAGTTTCTTTCTTCCTCATGCTCTTCACCAGCTTGAGACCTTTCCTGGCCAGTTCCTCACCCTTCCTTATTATGTTTTCCTCCAGTCTGTGGCTGTCTGCATTATCCATCCATCTAGGAGGAGTGTTGGCAGAACAGGCTGTCACTCCTGATGATTGACAAAAGGAAGGACATTTGTCCTTTTGTCTACCAGTGTGATAAGCAAATCCAGTGCCAGTCATTTGCATGCAGGGAGAACCGTTTCATTAAGAATTTCATTAAGATGGTAATGTTTAATGTTTCCTGGAAAAAATGAGTTTTTGGGTTGTTCAATTATATAATTAAAGTCGGAGAATTAGGGAAGATTGCAAGCTGCTTGCATAATGTGGGCAAGTTTAATGGTAAAACTTGTAAATAAGTTCAAAGGAAATGAGCTCTCTTTATGTTAGCTGCCTTGAATGGAGTTTGTCTCCTGCAAGGGTGAGGGATGTGGAGGAAGGCAGGCGTGGAGTTAGGAGGATTTGACACAGGAATGTTTGAGCAGGCAGCTCCTGTTTTTTTCTCTGCATTTGGGCAACAGAAGGCAGGTGACCTGGCAAACCACACAAAGCACTGCTGAGCCAGCCTGCTGCAAGAGCCATACCTGTGGGCCCTCTGGAAATCATGCCTTGCAGAGGCTGAGACTTGAGAATATTTCTTTAGAACAAATTCAAATATTGCAGTGCTGATTCCATAAGCTACCAGAACATGTCCTATATGCTTTTATAGAATAGGTTTCCTTCAGGTGAAGAGTCAAGGCAACGGGAATGACTTAAGAGGGATCCTTTCCTCTGTAGAGGATAAGCTCTAATGGCAACTGTGCTCTATCAGCATCATTTCCACTGCAGCAGACTGAGGCCCTCTGTCTCCCCAGTCGTCCCAAATCCTACCTGCTAGAATAGGCTCTCTCTTTAACACCCCGGGTTTCCCAGAGCACTAGGGGAGCTGAACATGAAGTTCATTAGCATCCAGATGGCTTGTTAGGCTCCCTGACAAATGTCTTGCACCAACACTGGTTATCATTCAAGTGGGGTGTGTGACAGGGAGCTGCTGTGCTCCTTTCTGCTGAGGGTTACCAGATCCAAGTAGTTATTCCAGAAGCTCTCTGAATCTTTGCGTAGCATCCTATAAGTGATAGTCCTGCAAAGGAACATAAAAACAGGAATTTATTAGGGAGAATTCCCAACAGAAGCTCAGGCAGTATAACACCTTAAAGAGAAAGCAGTGACCTGACAACACTGCAACAATAAGTCATGTATTATGCCCTTCTCTTTTTAGTGCCTTATATACTTTAAGGAGATGACCATTGTGGATGCACCATTATTCTTTATAAAGAAGATCTATATTTGAGTGATTGAAAATAACTGTTCCCTGCTTTAGTTCTTTTTTAGTGTGTGTTCCAGCTCAGTTCATCATGGATGTTTATTTTAATTTGTGACTTTTGAAAGTTAGCCAGCATATTAATATTTCACATGCAAAAATTATTTAGACAGATTAATTTATTCATTACTCTTTTCCTAATTCAGCTTGTGAAAGACCTATGAAGATTCCCTTATGTTTCTTAAACCCCATCATTTTTCCTAACTGTTTCCTAGATTTGCAACCACTCCCTAGGTTGTGGGATAACTTGGAGCATTTAATTTGGAACATGAAGTTTTGACACTATTTTTGGGACATGAGATCAGGCCATATATTGGTTAGTGCTAACAGTCTGGTCTTGGTGGCAGGGTGCCATTACCCATTTCTAGTAAGCCTATGCATCAATATCTATTCTCTTTTTCTGCAGATTAACACTTAACTTTTTTTTTCCCTGACCTCTGTGCATTCAGCAAATCTTCTCAGCACATTGACAAGAATGATGCATAGGTCTTTCCTTATTATTTATCTGTAAGGTATTATGAGTCAATGAATCACACGTTTGCCTTCTGCCTGATAAATACATGACTTCAGGGAGAAATATACCCAGTCATTACCAGTCAAATAATTGTAAGTCCTGTGAGTTTACTATTGGGTCATTAAAAATGTGTGTAGGCATTATGCTGGTCAAAAAGGGATTACTGGGTTATTGAATGGAAGGCAAGTGATTATAGATTAAAGAATTTCATTTGCAAATAGCTTTGAGTAAATATATACCATGCATGTTGTCACTTGCCCAACTTCTGGGTTCTCTGTGATAGAAGTATTTCTACTATGTTGCCTATTAACAGTAATATTACTCTCCTGTTACATTTTGTAATGGGACCTGCCATAGCATTTCAGACCTGATTTGTTGGTCAGCTCTCAGTTCTTCCCAAAGTAACTGCCTGAATTCTGGGTTTCATGAGACCCAACATGCGATGCATGGATTTGCCTGTGACCTGCAAGGTCCCATCCTTGTCCTACAGACCAGTTTGGCAGTAACACAGATCTAGAGCAGCTCTCTGCTCTATAATACCACCCTCCATTTAACACTTCTATAGTGACTGTCATTATTGTGTTGAGAAGAGCAGAAGATATTTTGCTTCCCACATTCCCTGAAGGAACTGGGTCCATTACTGCAAAGTAGTTGAAAATGCTTCTTAGATGGGGAAGATTGATGAGCAATAAGTAAAAAAATTAAAGATGTGTATAAGTCAAGCTTTGCATGGTATCTATTTATCATGTTGAGTGGATTTCATCTCCAAGCTGAGTTCAGACCTTTAAAAGGAGGAAACAAGAGCTTTTGCTCTTGGAGCAGCAATTTTAGAGAACTTGAAGGAGCAGCAACCATCACAAAATTAGTCTCACTCTGGATTTTTATTGAACTCTTACCAGTTACATGTTTATTGCTGCTAAGGCTTGGTTGCTGCTGTTGGTAAGAGGGACACAATCAGATGCTTCAACAGTGTAATTATACTGGTGTGGAGGCAACAAAGTTGTTCCAAGGTCATGTTGTCACATCAGAGCAGGCTGTTTCCTGCATCTCATTTTTATGCCCACACACAAAGAGACACTTTTCTGGCTGATATTTATAGAGAAGTCCTACAGTCATTTTAATTATGCACAACATACTGATGCCTGCTTCACTGATCGTAATTGCAGCTCTGACCTGTTTTGTTTTGTGATTTAGATGCCTTCTCTTAAGCATTGCTCTGGGGTATGATTTACAATGACAGGTACTGGAAGTGAGGAGACAGCCATTGATAACACAGCTTCAGCTGGTGGATGCTGAAACGTGCTGGTGGGCTGTTGCTGAAGGGTTCCTACATGCTCTTGAGGAACACATTACCAAGTTTCAAGCAGCCAGGAGGGGACAGACTGGGACCTGCCTATCCCATCCTGCCCAGACAGCCTGTCTTGTCCATCCCTTCCAATTCTGTTTCTCCTCCCAGCGCTTCCTAGCATAAAAAGTCCCTGTGCCAACATCTTCACTTCTTGTCTGAATCACTCATTCCGAAAGTGATTTTTTGGGATTGGAGCAACTGGTTGCAGAGAGGCAGGTCCAAGAGCAATGTGAACGCTTATCTGCAGGCAGCCTTTGTGTCGTGTCTCTTGCGGCGCAGTGCTGCTGAAGAGAAGCTCTCCAGCACTGTTGCCTCATCCCCTCTGTTTGTCACATTAAAGATTCACTAACCAGTGAAATCCATTTCTTGTAATACAAGGAAATGTGGAAACGTGGCATCTTGCGAGCAGCAGCTCTGCCAGCCTGCATATCATAGCAAAAGCACCCCCAGGGAGTGTCTGGGAAGACTTAATTTTTTAAATCCCCTGTCATGTTGTTATGTCACTCTTTCATTTGCCAGCAGAGGTGTCAGAAGACAAGTCCCGTGAGGCTTCTGTAGTGCTTGGCAACAAAGCATTTATCACCTAACGCATTTAAGTGGTTTTCCAGGGCAAGGAAAGGCATGAGTGTTTGGGAGAGATGACGATGCCTTTCTTTATCTTAGAAGTCTTCCTCAGAGGGAAGTTCTGCCTGGCAGCATTCCTGCTGATGGAAGAAAGCTGAAAGAAATCATTCTCTTTTTGGAGAATTGCTCTTCCATGGAGCACTGTCAGCAGGACTGTGTTTCAAACACGTTAGCCCTGTCAATAAGTCAGGGA
Organism: Oxyura jamaicensis; assembly: GCF_011077185.1. Classification (NCBI taxonomy): domain Eukaryota; kingdom Metazoa; phylum Chordata; class Aves; order Anseriformes; family Anatidae; genus Oxyura; species Oxyura jamaicensis. The sequence goes on along the minus strand of NC_048905.1, from coordinate 12,210,612 downwards.
AGTCCTGGCATGTTCAAAGCCACCCCAACCAGCACTGCAGGATGTATCCTGTCCTCATGCAGACACTGGTGGTTCTCACAAGCTGAATCTTTAGTCCTAAAAACGACCAATCTTGTGTCCTGGGCCAAAAACAGGGCTCTTCTAGCTGTACTAAGGGCTTGGGCTATTCCTCAGTGTGAAAGGATCCTCATTGTTTCGTCAGTGCAGAGCACTGGGCCCCCTTTATCAACGGCCAGATGCAGGGTAGGATCTGGCTTCTGTAAATGCTGTCTGAAGCAGGTAGGGCCGGTTCATTTTTTTTTCTATGCATTTTTTTTTTTTTTAAAGGATTTAAGACTTCCTATGAGTTCTTCAATTCAGGAAAATAAAAGTGATGGGCTGGTAGACTAAGGAACTGCACCTGCAGATGACTGAAAGAAATCTAATCAAGAAGTGACAAAGAAGGTGGCTCATTGCTGCCTTTGGTTCTCTCCTGGCATCTATTTGATTACATTCCTCTCTGTGGTGATAGTCTACTTTTTTTTTTTTTTTTTTTGTATGTCATTCCCTAGTATTTTAAGGAAACACGGCATGGCATAGCTATCCAAACAGAATTGTAGGAGAAGTGATGTTCAATAGCGTAACACTAATTGCCATGGAAGCATTCAGCACAGGGCACCTAACAGCCTGTTGGAATGGTCTGTGGCTTTTCTCACCTTCAGGTTAATGGTTTGTTGTGGGCTTAGCCACTCTAAAATGGGTTTAAAGCCACACACTGGATCTAGTTTGAAGAAGCTATAGTAAAAGATGAATTGAAATGTTTCACATTTTTTTCATGCTGGGAAGAGAAACGTAGAAAGTACGGACCATATTCTGTAGCCTGGGAAGGCTACTTCTGCTAGTAATTTTAGGAGTAGCTGAGACAAATTTCCCTTATCTTGTTGCACCTCAGCAATGCAACTTTGTTCCAGTACTGTTAAAAATAACGGTATGGTTATTTTTGCTTGTGGAGATGTGAGCTGTTGCACCAGTTAAATCCTTTCAGTGTTGATGCCAGGGCTTTGTGCGTTACCCTGTGCTCCCCAGGCTGGGTGCTTGGGGTTGAGAGCAGTATGAATGAGGGAGGTGGCTGTGGGTGCCTTTTAGTCCACCTCTCCTCCTCTGATGGTGTGTTCTGTGCTTTTCTCAGCAATTTTGGTGCACAGCTCCTGAGGCATTAGATATGCTCTACTGCAAGTGTGCTCATCCCTTCTTTGGCACAAAGGCCCTTGGGTTGGTCTTCAGGTGCTTCTTATTGAAGGAGGTGAAGTATGAGCCCCTTAGGGAGCTTGGTGGTTGCTGAGGCTGTCACCACTGCTCACTGTGAGCTGCTCCTCATCAGAAGCCACCTTATTGCACCATAATCAGCAAGGAAATGTGCCAATATGAGCAGCTTACTGATTTTTATCAGATGATAAATGTTTTCATTTATTCTCCATTGCAGAAGAAGCCTTGGTTACTCTTTGGGAAAATTGAACACAGATAATAGGTTTCCACTAATGCTCTTCAGTTCTATCTTGCTTGCTCAGAGCCAGTCCCATCTCTTCAACAGGTAGACCAGCTTGTCTGTTAAACATATCGCTGCCAAAGCAAACTGTGGAAATCTAATGATATTACATATTGCTCTCAAAGATGGAGAAAACATTTGTAATACTCTAGCTTATCACTAAGCTGCCTGGTCATGAAAGAGGTGGCAAGTTAATGCATTCAAATAGTATAAAAATAGCAGAAGAGGATAAATTTATTTTCAAGAAATCTGTGTGGTTCTAACTTTTCCTATGAAAAAGACCAATGCTTTTGCTAGATTGGTACGATTGTAATAGCATCTCTGAGATGTGATTTGATGAGATAGTCATGGAGATATTGTTTGGTAAGCTTATTTTATTTTTTTTTCACTACCAATCTCCTTCCCTCTCCACAGTTATGTTGAGAAAATAATAACTGAGCATATATAATGCCTAAGATTTTAATCATAGCAACTAACTACTATAGGCATTAGTAACAATTGTCTTTCTACCCAAGTATAGGACTGCACAGCAAGGGATCAGATTGGTTGTGTGACTTTGCAACGAACTTTATGTCCTAGTCCCCAGTGTTACTAAATCTAATTTAAACTGAATACTGTGATATTAGCAGGTACTTTGACATTAAACTGACTTCCCCTCCCCCCCCAAGATCTCAGTTTGGAGTATTCCCTGACTTTAGTGGTAGGTCATCTATCTTTGTGTCTTGAGCCATTGGGTTGCATCTCTGCCACCTTTCTTGATTTGTCTGAACCATGCACAACACTTAATGTAGCTGAGGGCTGTGGGACACCTGCAGTGTGTTTTGGGGCTCAGGGAGCACAGTGTGGAGCCTCTGTTTGGGATGGTCACTGCAGCTCCTGCTGCTTCATCACAGATGGGGCTGTGCAGGAGGGGTGGGGGGCTTCAGGAACACTCATTAGCTGCAGACCTTTTTTTGCTTGCTTAGATCTGGGAGTGTTCCCCATCATGTCAGGAATATGTTGTTCAGCACTGGGTAGTTTCAGGTATTTGGGAATTAATTTAAGAGCCTCGCACTAACTGTGGCTCTCAGCCAGGGTGGTTTTACATTCAGCATTACATCTGTTGATGGATTTGTTGCCTTTAGCCAGATTGACTTGGTGTCTTCCGAGAGGGGGGGGGGGGGGGGGGGGGGTAGTATAAAGACCTCCAGGGTGCCCAGAGTGTTTGACGTGAAGTTTGGAAAGAACAGAAAACATTGCTGCAGCCCCAGTTTGTCTCCTCTTTGGCCATTCCTGTTTCTGTAGTGCAACAATATCTGAACCAAGCAGTCTAATTGCTAGGAAAATTCTGTGTCCAGGCTCTCTCTCAGTTCACTAAGGTCCCTGCTCCAGATATGCAGTTGATAGCGCACACAAGATGTAGCCCATGGGAGGATCCTCTTGCTTCACCTCCACCTCTACATCTTGCCTGATTACTGCTTTGTGGGGAGACCCGAAGGTACAAGGAGGGGTTCCCAGCAATGGTCAATCAGCACAGTGAATCGTGGCAATTCCTCCCCATCACTCAGAGGAAGGGGACACCACGTATAGATATTGGAATTAATTGCTTCCCAAATGGCAACACATTAGGTTTAATTATCCATAAAATTGAAGTACGGATAGTTTAGGTCCAAAATAATTTTCCAGCTCAATAATCTATATGTGGCCAACCTCTCAGCATTGTCTTATTTTTCCAAAGGTGTTTCAGGGTGCAACAGTTTAAAATGTATCCATCAAAACACTTTTACCTGGGGTAAATCTTCTTGTATTTGGCAGGGTTTTTTGTTTGTTTGTTTGCCACCACAAAGCAAAAAGCCTTCCTGTTGGATAGACTAACTGAAATGACCTCTAGGATTATGAAGTAGATCTAAAGTTCTGCAAGATCAGAAAAGAAGGGTTACCTTCTACCTCTTAGCTGATTACTCCCGTGAAAAGTAAAAATGGGAAGAAACAAGCCTGTTAAAATAGATCACATTCATCCTTTTTAACTCTATTTGTATTAACTGAAATAAACCAGATCAAATGAAGAGAAAATACCACAGAGAAGCTTTAATCTACCTATAAAACTTTCTAAAACTAAAATAACAAGCATCCCTAAGGATCCTATGATTTTTCCTGTCAGGTTCTCCTGACCAACTTCTATGTGGGGCAAATCTTCTGGAGCACTTTCAGCTGTGTGTGGTATCTTCAGGTTTTGTGATAATTTGTCATTTGCTGGGGTTGTGTAAAGAATCAAATTGGGCAGTGCTTAAATTACATTGAAGTATGACTGAGATGAGGCTCAAGAGAATGAAAATAGGGCCATTCAACTTCTGTTTGTTTCTTTGTTTTTAGATAAAACTCACAGATATCCATTGGAGTTAACACTACACAATCACATGCATACCAGAAGTCTCAAGTAAGGAACACTTTTATCTGAATAAGAACACCTGGAATTAAATAGTATCATTAAGGCCTCGTAAGAGATTGAGATATGACTCCTGCTTCTGGGGGAAGTCCTAAACAGTGAGAGTTTTGATCCAGCTGTCCATGAACAGGTCACAGCACTGAGAGTCAGTAGCACTGCTTCTGGTATCTTCACCTATTCACTATTTGATAAGTCCTCTGCTGGAAGGAAATGTGTAGATACTGATCTCACACTGTTAGTTTCCTTTCCCATTTCTTCCTCAGTGTGTGGGAAGAAAACACAATATAGCCTGTTATTCATGATGACCTTGAATTCAAGGAGTTAAATAGGATGGGTATGGGCTAGGTGAGATCAAGCATGGAAGTATATTAGTATTTCCATGGTGGCAGCTAGGATCCTGCTTGTCTGGAGCCATGCTTTTTGCTTATGTATACTCTGTCTCAGAAGCATCATGTGGTTTCCTATTTCTTTCCATCTAAATCATTCTTTGTTGAGCAAACTGCATACTTCACTGAACAAATGCTAAACATTCCCTTCTTAATTTGGAGTATATATTATTCTGCTAATGCTTGTATGGCTACTTTTTATTTTTTTTTCAAGGTCATTAGTCACTCACCACAATGGTAAAATGTGATGAACAACCCTATGAAAAGTTCAATGAAATGAATAACTAGCTTTAAACTATTTTACGGGCAAAAAATGGCAGCAGTAAACTGGGCAGTGTTTTTAGGCAGATGGATTTTCTATGATTAACCTTGCAAGGCTGAAATTCAGTCTTCTGCATTGTTCTTTAGAAACCCTCAGGAAATTACTCTAATTATCAAGAATTTCTATTATTTTCTTGTACTTTTTTCTTAAGTAAGGCATGGTTGATAACTGAACTTCCCTGTCTCAGATATAATACTAGATTTCTCTTATTTCTAATAATTTCAGATTTTTTTCCCTGTAAGCCACAGAGTAGGTAATGAACTGGTACAAGTTGGAGCTGTTCTCATCAATACACAGCATACCATGATGAAATAATAAATTTGTGATAAAAGGTCTTACCACAGGACCAGGCATCTTGATATGAGTCCTTGATACTTCAATGAGAATGGAAATAAAGGTATCAACCCTGATGTTTGTATTTACTTATTTAGACAAATAAGTAAGTAAATTATGTGCTGCTGGTCTTAAATAAATAAATAAAATACAGCAGCTCTCAGGCTGAATGAGAGAGTGAACTCTGATACGGTTTGATAAAAGAATTCCGTGCTTTCCTGTGAACACATTGATCTTCTACCATGGAGACACAAAGTGTTAAAGCAGTCTCAGTTGTCTTATCTAATGTAGAGGTGTCCAGCAAGACTTGATTAGGGTTAGCAAGTTGCTCTGAGGTTTTGAGTGGTGCATGTTATGTCTGGGTAAAGCATTGCCTTTATGATCAGAAATAAAAGTGAATGCTATTTTTTTTTCTCCCTGTTGCCTTGCAGGCTTTCATATTCCAGTGTTTTCAGTTCCTTCATTTTTTTTTTCTTTCAGTTCCTTCTTTTTTTTTTTTGTTTGTTTTCTAACTATTTTGCTCCAATGCACAAGAAGATGAGATTTGCCTTTATGGAGATGATCTGTGCAACAACCTATCTCCATCCCGAGGGCTTACTGGGCTAAGTATTGTATGGATCTATTGATCTTGATCATTATTTTGCAAAGGAGTGGATTCCTGCTATAACTGTAATTGAGCAGCAACCTCGGAGTTTTTTTTTTTTTTTCTCCTGATGATTATATTTGAAATCTTATATTTCATTTTATCTATAAAGGCCCCCAAGGGGGCATTTCAAAAACATTCATTTATATTGAACAAAAATTGTTTCTATGCCTCACAGTTACACAAGAAGTCTTGAGAGCAAAATCAGAGTCTCCCAAAAGACCATAGCCTAGAGAACAAGGAGAACTGAATTTTTGCTGATCTTGTCTGAAGCTGCTGTAACTTTTTGAATATGGAATGTTCTGTTTTTTTTTTTTTTTTTTTTTGGTGTTTATTGATGGCAATTGCTATAACCCTTGCATTTATTCCAATTAAAACACTGTGCAAAAATAAAAAGGCACCTGAGCAACTTGTGAAATTTTGGTGAACTACCTGCTTTCAACTGAGCTGGAAGACAGGATTCATGTGAAGATGAAGAGTGTCCTGAGGTGACAGCATAGCTGTAGAAGTGATCTCCTTGGAGCTGGAGAAAGTGTTTTTTTTTTTTTTTTTTTTTTTTGTGGGTTGGGGATGGCTGGAGCGAACACCATGTGACTAGGTATAATCTCCTTTGAGTCCTGTTATTCTTCTTGAAACATTCATTATACGATAACGTAACCATGCAAATAAATGAAGGATAAAAACTCTGATTCAATGGAGCTAGAACAGCAATGTTTTGAAGATGATGGCTCCCAGCCTTGGAGTAATCAATGTTGGACAGGGCCAAATGTGCTCCTTTGTGGGTTGGCCTGGTAAAGAAATAGTCCTATTTGTTTCTACTGTGGTTACAAATGGCTTGAGTTTTCTAAAGATGGCTTCTTGTTGTCAAATTATTGGTTATTATACTGTTGTTGAAATGCTAGACTGAATATCTCAAGTGCCACTTGAATTGCAACAGCAGATTTGTTGGCGAGGGATGGAGACAGCGAGAGAACACAATGCTCGCCCAGGGAGAGGTTGAAACTGTCACTTTGCTTTTTAATGGAGACAGGAAAGGTAATTAACAGCTAGCGTTGTGTACAGATTCGTATTTCATAGGGAAGATGACTCATTTTGGCTCTGAGCAAGTATGAGAATGAAATTAAACCAATGCCTGGTGTCATGCCAGCAACTTTGGCATTTTAAAAATATCTCCCCTCTGTGTCCCAACACAAGCTCACTATATTTTCAAAATCAGTTTATGCTTTGTGGGAGCAGGGTTTTCTATCGTCTCTCTGTAGGTGAACTATGGATATAGTTTTTATTTTCCTCCTTGCATCCAAATTAATTTGGTAACCTCACCGTGTGTTAGCTGTATGGTTTTTATGTGCATTGGCCTGTTTCCATAGAGGTCTTGAAGCTGTGCTAGCTCAAGGTTAGATTTACTAGGAGCAGTAAACGAATTTGTGGAAGAGTGTGCTGGGTGTACGCTAAATCTGACATGAGGAAAGGATGCAATTAGTACTTCTGTTGGGGTCATGATACCTAAAACCACAGAGTCCTCACTTCTTCGAGTCTCTCCTAGTGGTTAAATAGCTCCAGGCAACCTATACTCAACATGGTTCTTATCCTGCTTACTGTTTGGTCTCTTCCAACTACCTGGAGCTTCTGAACCTGGGGAAAGTCACTGAGATGGCTCTTATATAATCATACTTTCCCACTATAAGTATGATTATATATTGAATTTCCTAAAATTTACAGGTGGAGACAGGCGCTCAGAAAAGCTTTTCCTATAGCAACTGCATAACTCAAAGAGGGGCTGAGATCATACTGCACAGATTGTTATGTCTGGGAAGGATGAGGAAAGCAGTTCTTTACCTTTTTTTCTCTGCATTTTCATTCTGCAGAATTCCCACCCTCCCCTTTCTTTCTCTTCTCTTTGAACAATACGTTTCCATACATGTGCCTGCAGTGGAGTGGCTGGCTGGATATCATCACCAATTAGTGGAGAGACTCGGGTCTACCTTGGCCAAGGATCAATGAAGAATCTTTGTAGTAAGTGAGATGAAAAAGCAAGAAGAGTTACCTTCATCCTCAAGGAGGCAATTTCCTATGTACTGTGTCACAACAGATAGAAGCAGAACTGGTCCTCAATGTGCCAGGCACAGACTGAAAGATGGGGGCAAGAAGCAGCAGCAGGTGGCCAAGGACAGGACTGTTCCCTGCTATGCAGAGCAACCATGGGACCCCAGCAGTTTCTCCATGGTAACTTCTATCAACACCAAAAAAGTGTTAAGCAAGTCACAATTCCAATATGTTTATATTTACCTTTCACAGATGTAAAGGATTATCATCACAGTTTTGATACTCAGAGTAACAGACAACCAGAAACAAGCCATATTTTGAGGGATATTTTAATATATTCTAATGTTATCTTTATTCTGAACTCAGTAAAAGTTAGTAGGGACCTTGATTTGTTAGAGGAAAAAAAACCGTCATCCATAAATAAACATCTGCTGATGGTCTGATTCATTATCTCCTCCCCCACCCATTTCCAAAATAACAACCTAAATCCACCCTCCACACACCCCTCCCAGCTTTACTACAGCAGGAACAGAATTCAGATAATGAGGGCATGTGGAAAAGGTTACCATACAAAGCTAAGGGAGTTAAATTTAGAGAAGGGAGAACTAACAGGTGGCCAGAGAAAAGGAAGGGAGGAAGACTTTGGAGAGGCAGTGAATAGAAATGTGATTGCATTTGTTATGAGGTTTTTATATTAGGGAAAATGTTGGGAGTAAAATAAACCATATAAAGAACTATTTAAAAATGTATTGTTTGCAGAGAACTGTAATCAATCTAACTGACAGTCAGAAAGGTCTATTTAAATTACAGGGCTTTTCTCCCTTGTGCTCTTACCAAAATCAGCTTCAAATGGGGAAGAGTATAGAAACCCATAGTGAACTCATCCACTGACACATTGAACTATTTCCAAGTCTTAACTGCATTCTATGCCTCTCTCTTTCTTTTATTTTATGGTATGATCTGACCTGGTTTTGGTCCAAGGGTTTATCTTGGGATGTTAACACCAAGATCCAAGTACCTTCCAGACCTTTGCTTGCCCGCATGTCTTCAGAGCAAGCGGTTTCTTTGTCTCAAAGCTAACCCTTATCAAAGGACCGGTGAAAAAACAGACATCTAACAGTCATCCACCCACTGCTTTCACTTGGTAAAGACAGCTTTGAGTGTGACTGTGTGCCAGGGACTGACTCCTAAAAGAGTGATTCTCTGTGTAGGTGACTGAGAAGTATCTAAAGAAGGAAACCGAAGTTTGGCTCATAGTGTTGTATGCACTATGTTAGGCTTCTTGTGATGTTGGAGGATATTTTCTAAAAGACAGATTTTGTTCACTTTGTGTGATGAGAGACTTTGACTAACTTGATGCTATGTTTTTGTGAAATGATACCGAGGCTTTCTTAGCTTTTATGGTTTATACAAATTTTGAAGAAATCTATATGTTAGCCACAGAGCTAGCTTTTTTTTTTTTTTTTTTTTTTTTTTTTTTTTTTTTAAATAAAAAGGAGAAATGGGATTTATCTTCAACATTAGTCATCTGTGGTGCTGTTTTTGTCTATCCATCAGTCCGGGAATGAACGGGATTTCCCTTCAGAAGTATCTAGCTCGTTATATATGGACTCTAAAAGAATTTTCATACATAAATGCACATATTGTAGGTATCTGACTTTGGACAAATGAATCCCACACGAAGTGATTGCTGTTTTGAACTGAAATTTGGAGTCAGAAGTCACAGTAATTTTAGGGTTTTTTTGTTTGTTTGTTTTTCCTAGAATAACAGTATTAAGGCCTTGGGTAATATATTATTGTTTATATTAGTGGAAATCCTCCAAGGATTGATTACTTCTTGTAGAGTCTGACTATATGAAGGAGGTGTATTATGATGATGCTGTATTGCTACTTTGTTTTATCTGAAGAAGTAACTTAAATTTTTACTGTCCCTGAACAATGATCGGTTGTGCATTGATGTGGCCAGGGTGCCTTGTGTTACCTCAGTGTAGCTTGTGGCTGGTGTGTCAGAACACAGCGGTATCCTGAAGACAATGCTTTTAGGTCTCTTTTTATGATTCAGGGACAACCGCTTGAATTTCTTCTTCAACGTGATGGACACTGACTCCATTTTCAGAAATATTGATTCTGAACAGGAGCATTTAGATAGTGACAGAGCCATTGTTACAAGGACAATAACAAGGCTTTTCTTTCTCTCTCCTTATATTAGTCGCTGGAAAACATAGCCCTGGCTACCTCAATCAGCTTTAAAGTGGAAAATGCAACATGCAGCCTCTGCTCTTTACTTGGTGGGAATAATTTTATTTTGGGTGTCCTTTTTGTTCAGAGGATTGGCCCAGTCTCAAATGGCCTTTCGTTCTAATTCTGCCCTGACTTTGATTAATGTTCTCTCTCTATTTGGAGATTGACTAATTAAGGCTATCCTATTTGAAATCAGTTTGCTTTGCTTTTTTTCCCCCAATGATTATTTTGAGTTTGAAATGGAGCAAGACATCCTGTTGTACAACTTCTTTAAAATGTTTTCTTTCCCAGTGCTAAAAGCAAATTAGATTAAAACTCTTTTGCTTTACTTTTGAGTGTTCCCTGATCCAATCTATCTGTGCTTATTTAACCAAATCATCCTGCTTCATATTACTGTGTTACTAATTATAGTATTGATTACCTCTTCCTCTCATTCATTCTTTTCTCAGGCTTGTTAAACAGTAGCATGAAATTCTGCAGGGTGAGTTTGCTTAGCATATCCTTGAAAATACACTTGGAAACTGTTACTTGGACAGTTACTTTAGAGGTATTCTTGGAGGTCATTACAGTTTTTGTCAAGAACAGTTTAATTCTCTGCCATTTTCCACTTTTGTTATTATTGTGGATTGTCATGGGAGCAGGTTAATTTGGTCCAATTTCCTCCTCATGTTCTGTCCCTCATCTCATGAATGCAAACACATGAAAGCTGGACTCTGCAGAAAATTAAACTTGTGACAAGTAATTTCTGTGACAGAGGCTTTAATGAGAAGAGAAAAATACCTTTAAAAAAATCTTCTTTCACTTAATAAGGATAATCTAAGAAGTTGTATGAAAATCCCTGGCGGACAGCTCTGTCCTGTCTGCTGGTCATGTTATGAGCTGTGCTAGGACCAGCCTTGGGCGTGTACAAAAAACAGGAAGGAAAATTCATGGGCAAGCAGATTTAAAGTCTCTTTCTTTGAAAAGCTATCAAAGCTCCTCAGTGATCTAGGAGAAAATAGGCCAGTGGCTCTGCCATCTGGAGACAAATGTTGTACATGAAGGGGCTGAGTCCCACGATCTCATGCAGCAGCTCAGCTCCATGCTGTCCTCTGGCCTCGCTCACTGCTAGGGATGATGTGGAAGCAGACATCACCTGCTCAAGTCTAGTGGCAGATGTATAGAAAAAGGTATGAAAAATAAATAGATGTTGAGCCTGCCTCAGATAAACCTTTCCAGCTTTTGGCAGCGGCTGGTTTACAGGCTTTCAAGCCAGCATTGGATCCAGACCCTTAGGTACTAAGTCTTCATGACTTTGTCTAGTCCCTCTTAAAATCCTTTGTCTTCTGCAATAACGTGTGTCAAGGAGTTCCATAAATTAGCTGTGTAAAAAAGCACTTTAATTTGTGTTAGATGTGCTGCCTGATGGTTTCATCAAATTCTTCCCCTCACCCCACTTATTCAGCTGCGAAGAGTTGCCCTCTCACTGCCTTCCCACTCCTGGCTTTACAGACCTCCTGTTCTCCCCAAACTGCTCTCCTGCCATGCTCTAGAGAGCCCTTAAGGAAATGAGGGTGTGTTAATGGCCTGTCTGGAGCAGCTCAGGATTGGATCCATCAAGCAGCACTGTGGACTTCAAAGGGAACACTCTGTAGCAGTGAAGGCAACAATTTTATCCATGCTATTGAACGATGCTCTTTGCAGGGGGCATTTACCACAGTCTTGCGCAGCTATTCATGCAGGCCTAAGCATGTTTTTAGGATAACTTTCTTACACTGGGAATCAGTGGTCTCCCTGCAGGTGTTTTGGTTGTCACCCTGTGTGTGGGTGTCCTGGGAGTCAGGAGGCTGGGGCTCTTCCTGGTCCTGCCCTGCTGCACAGGCTGGGGAGCAGCCACAGCCCTGCTCCCTGCTTCCAGGTTCCCTCTTCTGTGACTTGGATCAATAGGTGTTCAGCCTCCTTCAAATCTACGGTGAAACATCTCCGTATAAGTTACGGGTGTTACTAAAAGACTGGTGAGGCAGCAGCTAGGAGATTACATGCAGTATCTGAGAGGCTTTTGTTGTTGGAAACGGGCTTGCTTAGATGTGAAGAAATCAGAATTTTTATAAGCAGAATGTTTTTTTTTTCCCAGGCCTGGATGCTCCCCAAAGCAAGAACATTTCCGTCAGGTATTAAAATCTGGCTTTTGCTTTCAGTGGCAGGCAAAGATGTGTGTTATTACTGTACTTGGACAAAATGTCACTCAGGATAACACAGAGCTGCAGACAAGCATCGCTTTAAAAGCAGGCCCTTGTCTCTCTGTATTTCCTCAGCACACTGAATGTTTGGCTAAGCTCCAGGAGCTTTCCAAACACAAACAAGTATTTATGTATTAAGCCTTTTTATCAGGCTACACTCTGTCTGAACTGGTATGTGGGCAGCCTTTCTAATAAGGTGTATGCAGAATTGTTAATGGCTTTCCCATCAACCTGTGCAACAAAAATATAAAAACTTTTAAATATTAAAAATGCTTAATAATACTTCTGTTTTGTAGAAGTAAATTACTGTATCTCTTCCACTAAACACAGTTAAGAAGAATGAACTAATTATGGGTTCAAAAGAAACCCTAAAATTTTTCCCAGATAAATGGATTCCTGTATGTGTAATGGTGAGAGTATGAAAAGCAGATTGAAATTTGGAGGTGGCTTGTGTCTGATGCTGGAATGAGCTTCAGCATCTCTGGTCCAGCCCTGGTCAGCGGGTGACACTCCCTCCAGCTGTTTGGTGCCTTATATCAAGGCAGCTATTCAGCTTGGGCCAGGCTCCAGGTAGCAGGTGATAATCAAACTAATAACGCTTGTGCGGTTGTTAGCATAAGCCAGGCAGCAATTTAGGATTTCTAAATGTGGTTCAAATAGAAATAGCACCGGCTGCCTTTAATGGCGAGGGTGAGAGGGAGTCGGGAGCTGTACAATGCTGTGTGATCTCTGGTCCACCACCGTTATGCAGTGGGTGACTGCCCTGGAGCAGTTGTAATCACACTGGCATTTTGAGCTGATGAAGTTTGAATTGCTGGTGCTTCAGCTGAGCTTGTTGCAAACTCTGGTAAAGGATTTCAGGGCTGTTACTCTGCTCTCCTATCCTTACTAGGCTCACTGGAATGAAAGAGATGCATTTAAAATGTTTAAATATTTAGATATCTTTTAGGATTGAAGATGCAATCTGTTGTTCAGACCTTAGTTTCCATGTTTTCTGTCAGTGGAATCATCTCCAAAATAAGCTACTAACTCTGAATGCATGCCACAACAAAAGCTAGCCTCAGACAGTACCTTGAAATAAAGTCTAATCAGCTGTGAGATGTGCTTTGTATTCACAATTTGAGTCATATTGACTCCTTTCCCATACATTTATAGATGACATGCTATCTCCTCTGTCCTTAGACAGGAGGAGATAGCTCTCAGAAGAGGAGTTTCAGTGTAAATGTTTGTCTTTGTGGATTTAAAGTTCACTTGCCTCAAATAGTACCTGTAAAATCTCACGTTTTCATCAAACAGGTAAGTAGGAGTTATTGCAGCTCTATGGGAGTTCAATGGAAATGAGTTATACATGCGTAGGTATTAAAGGGGACAGGATCAGGGCTGCACTATTTCATTTCCTCTGCCCCTCCATCAGGGAAAATCAGGGTCCTTATCACTAAAGGAGCTGAGGAAGGGACATGACGGGGGGGGGAGAAATCTGGCAGTGAGCTCTGGAGAGCAGGGAGGGCAGTGGAAGGTGGGTTAGAAGCATCTACAAGGTCTTTTTTTCTCTCCAGGTTGGAGGTTTCAGAGAGCTTTGTGGAGAGACCCTTTCTGAGGGAGCTGCTGTCACAGGAATGGATTCATATGTTGGATGAATGTAGCTTTGAGGAATAGTGTGATACACCACACTGTCTGGAAAACTCAAATATTTGGGATCAGCCACAGTTCACTTTTAAACCTCTAAAGGATACTGGAGTTCATCTATCTCTTTCCTTTCAGAAGTATTTACTTTTTTTTTCTTCCACCCTTGTTTCTTGTTTGTCCCTGTTAGCATGCAGCTCTCCTTGCATCTAGAGATCAAAAAAAACCTGTATATATGGCAGGGCTGTTGAAAGTAAAAAGGGGATGAAAGACTGATAGCTGGGAATAAAGCCAATGTTGTGGTTTCACTAAAAGCACCTTTCTGAAGCATAAATGCTCAGGAGAAAAGACCAGATGTCGTGTGTGTGTATTTTTAATATGGCTTTGACTAGTGGGAAGTGATAAAGGCAACTATCTCTAGAAAGGGGGACCTGGAACAGGTAGGAAAGGATGATGAGCTGAAGACCAAATGCTCCCCTTTGCTTGTACTTCCTCTTGTCAGGGAGAGAGGGAACTTTTTGGCTGATTGATCCTTGGGCCAGAGCAGCTGTGGCTAGCAGACAATAGATGTTTTAAACCACAAGTTTCATCAAACACTCTCAACAGAGCCTTTCTTCCTAAAATGAAGAGGATACGCCCTTAGCATCTGCTCTGGCTGAGGATTGCTTTCTCTTGTGCACTGGGATCCCCTCACATCTGCTCAAAGCAATGAACCTCCCCTGCAGAGCAGGTTTCCAGGCCTGCCAAGCCAGAAGGATGAAGTGATGTTCAGCCAGCTCTTCCCTGTCCTGCTGTTCTGTGAGGCTTGCATGAGCACTCAGTTTGGGAAAGAAAAAGGCTGCAGACCCACAGCATGAAAGTGCCAGCATGAAGGGTGCCAGCCCCAGAGGCTCTTCCCCTCATGTTACAGTAGGGCAGTGGCTCTCAGATTCCCCCCAGTGGGGTGATGCACTGAGTGTGATCCTGCACATCTTTTTGACAAAGAGTCAAGACCAGGGAGAGCTCAGGGAAGTGAGCTGGGTCACACTGTACTAATGCTCTGTGCTCGCAATCCCCATGTTAAATGGTGTGCAGATGCACAGCTGACATGAGCTCCCTGAGGTCAAAGGAGCCGTGGCAGGAGACGTTTCTGCTCAGTGGCTGTGAACAGTGTGCGCTGCTGCTGCAGGATGAGCTGTGAACAAAACACGGTGCTGGGAAGGAAGAAAGAGTCAGTTCAGGGTAATTTTTCTAAGCAACTTAAATTGCAAAATGGAGCTGTTAATGCCCATGTAGCCTGATGGGCACAAGGGGCAAGGAGCTGCTGTGCTTCTCAGTGCCACATCACTGCTGCTCTGCTTCAAGTGAGTCAGGTCTCCCTTTCTCTGTCAGTCATTTCTGCTGCAGTAGAAAACAGAGAGAGGAGAAAGGGAAAGAGCAGGAATCTCTTGGAAAATGTAGGAGACTGCACCGGAGCATGAGCTATCCTGGGACACATGAACAATCTCAACATTGTTTGTAGCTGTGTTGTTAAGGCGTGTGTCTAGATAGTAGCTCTGCTGCAGTTTTTCTATGTAGAAAGCTTACTTAAGCATGATTTCTCTCAGGACAGTTAGTGTTTTTTTTTTTTTTTTCTTTTTTCTTTTTTTTTTTTCTTTTTTTGGACAAGCATGGAAGGATGAAATGGATCCATCCACAAAAGCCCCAAAAGCTGCTGTTTTCACCAGCAGAGCTGGCTGTCACCTGGGACGGCCAGGACCATCACTCATGGAGCATCTCAGTAATTGGACTTTGCCAAGAAAGAAGTAAATAAAAGGTACCCGGTGAGGATTGCTCCAGTAGCACAGATTTCACAAATTGAAAACATATTAGCTTCTGACAGCTCTGTTCTTCTATAGACAAAACAACTACATTCCCAAGAGCTCTGTGCTTAAAGTTCTAAACATTTTCCCTTCTAGTGAATTCTTCATGCATCTAAAGAAGGCTTTTAGCATCTAAAGAAAGCTCTTAGAGCCTGTATTTTATACTGTTTTGCACCTTGATTTATCATTCACACCAATGCCAGGCAGGCTCAAAATGTTCCTCTGCATCTGATTTGGCAGCATTTCACATCCACTTGGCACTGGGGCATATTACGTCTCTTGCTCCACTGGGTATGAGGCAGTCAGAAATTTGGCCCTCTAGATACTTCTAACAGTTGAACCCAGAGTCAGGCCTATTCTCTGGGACTTGGCAAGATTTCAATTCATCTCTTCTTTGCTCTGCTCATCCTGCCTCTATTTTCAGCTTCTGCTGATAAAATTGGAGAGGAAACATGCTTTTGAAGACAAAAAGTAGAAGGTGCATCTTAGACACATATTTTTATTTCAAGTTCATGGCTTCATCCTTCCAGGCTGTGTGCAGCACACTCCAGACTGGAGAAAGGTTGGGAGGAGAAAGCTTGTGCAGTGGCTAGTTATTTCATAACAGCCTTGTCTCAGGCTCGTAGAGGGAAAGCTCAGTGCTTTGCACCAGTGTGCCAATATATAGTTGAGTCAATAGGTGCCTTTTTTTCCCTCTCCACATGGATAGATTTGGCTCATGGATTTTCCAGTCACTAGGAAACTACTTATGACTTAGCCTTCTTTGTATGAGTTCTGCTCTGGCTGCCAGTTACGCCAAACAGAAAAGCTGGCAGCTGGGCAGATCCATTCTCTTTGTCCCAGTATAAACTGGGGCTGCTCTCTGCCAGCAGTGGGGTGCAGCCAGTGCCTTCTGGTTTCTGTGAGAGGCGCAGGCAGGTGCAAGGTCGTCCTGTTAACAAGCAGAGATGAGTAGAGCATGAAGTTCTCTCTCAAATGAGGAGGCAGGTATGGTAATCAGCCAGGCTGTAGCTGGACAGCTTTGGGGGAAGCTTTCTTTCCCACTGTGCCCTGGTGGCCAAGTGCAGCAGAGGGCCACAAAGATGATTCAGGGCCTGGAGCATGTTTGCTTTGAGGAAAGGCTGTGAGACCTGGGTCTGTTCAGGTCTGTTCAGCCTTGAGAAAAGAAGACTGAGAGGGGATCTTATTAATGTTTACAAATACCTTAAGTGTGAGAGACAGAGGGATTTGGCCAACCTCTTGATTTTTTTTTTTTTTTTTTGTTTTATGATTCCTCTGGGAATTTATGTCCCAGGAAACGTGCTGCAGAGAGGAATCCAGGAATGCATTTTATTGTGTATTTCCAGGCACTGCTAGTTGGCTTGGAACACTACTGCTTATAATTATTTTTGATTATATTGATGTTTGTATGCTAGTGTGTGTACTGTGGGCCAGATGGTACAACTGTTGTTACCTGCATTGCAGATGCAATTTGGCCCAAATGATGGTGTAAGTCACCACAAGTGTCTCCCCAGTGTCAGAATTAAATATTAGTATTTGTGAATATTATTTTTTTTCCTCCTACAAATGAAACTGGAAAAAGTAGATATGGTGAAAGGGGAAAAAAAAAAGTAACAAACAGTACAGCTAATACAAGGCTAATCCTTGGCTGCAGCTTTGGGCTTTTGCAGCACAAATTAGAGAGCAGCCTTTGGATTTCACTGGTCATCCCAAAAGAACTGGTGCTAGTCACCCATGATAGGATTAGGAGAGCACAGAAGCATAGAGCCTGTACCAGTTATGCAATCCTTCCCATCCCCATGAGTTGCTCTGTGCAAAGATAACCTGTAGACAAGTCTGTGCGGAGAGGAAAGGTTGAAGACAGCAGGAAATTTTGGTACCGCACAAAGTGTTACGCTCCCTGATTCTTCCTCTTAAAGGATTCAGTGTAGTCACTTTGAGAATAGGCATATGGATTGATTTAATAGCTCTGGTACGTGTGATACCTAATATAGTTGGCATCTGATGGATGAAAGGCAAAAGGAAATAAAAATACTGAGGCAGGATGGAATGATCTCTAATCACAGTTGCTAACACTCGTCATTTTATCAAATGTCTTGGGTATCTGGTGATGTTTATGAAAGTCCTGTGACTATATAAGAAAGTTCCTTTGCAAAGAGGAAGAAACCATGAACCAAACAAAAACAATTTAAAGAGCAGAACATTACACTGTGGTCCTGAAGATTCAAACCACAGGGAATAAAAAGAGCATTGAATGTACTCTTTTTTTTTTTGTTTTAATTTAAAAAATGCGTACAAAATACTGTGACTTTAACCTTCTGATTTTCTGGTCTATACACAAGTTCTTGTAGTCAGTCATTCTAGACCTTTAGCAAAAAGTGTAATAACAAAGTTTCAGTGCTATGTGGGTTTTCAGTAGTTTGTGTTTCCAAAGCAGGTAGTCCACAGGAGAGTTTGGATGCTCTTTGTCTGCCACTGGCCTAGGCTGAAAGCTTAGAGGAATCTAAAGCTGTTTCTGGATTAATCACAGAAGTCTGGGTTACCTCTCCTGAGAATAAACTGGATTGTATATTGTAACTGCAGCTCATGTTGAGGAGAAGAGAGGCTACCCTGGAAATCAGCGTAAAGCCTTTAGTCCTTTCCCTGCCATTTGCTGTTTTCTCCCAGGTGCTGTGACTACCTTGGGAAACCAGAACAGCTTTTAGAACAAACAACGCAAACAGTGAAGCAAAGATCAAGGATGCTTTAAATGAAGTGTAACATCTTCACACTCCTTTCTTTAATGTGCTGGAAAATAAGTGCAAAAAGAGAAACATGAAGGGCAATGAATTTTGACTCCTTCAGTACTTAAAGGCACCAACATTTCTTGCTGGGAACTGGATTTCAGGAGTCACTGCTGAGCTAATACTGCAGTACCATATGCATTTCCTCTGATCTTATCTTGCAGTGTAATTGCAGATGACCACAACAATACAACGTTCCCTCTTTCTGCAATTGTTTTACGCTTCCCCTGCAGTAAGCCTGCTGAATTCAAGATCTGCATTTTGCAAAGTAAATCGGTATAAAACATCTGCATACAAATGGCTCTGAAATGAGTGAACTTCTCTTCTTTGGCATAGAGGTCCTCAGAGCTGTAGCACTGCTGTGAATGTTTTTGTTGCTTGGTTTCTAGCAACTCATGTAGGCACGAGCCCATTTACACTGAGATCAGAAGAGTCTTGTGATGGACTGGACTTGGGAGTAGACTGCTGGAGCCATGCCTATCTGTGCTACAGTGCTAATGAGCAGCCAACATAATGGGTAAATCAAGGCATGAAGAATTTAGGTGGTAGCCCTAAATGCTAAGGCCAGGTAGAAATGTGATCCAGCCGTTTGGGTGAGCCCTACTGCCCCATTTACGTATAACAGGGCAGTGCTTCCACTTGCATTCTCTCCATCAGTACTTCTCTTTCATCAGATGTTCTTGAGGCGAAAGCTGCTGTGCTTCTGAAGGGCGGCATTCATAGGAGTCCCTTTGAAAAGCCACTCCCCTGTGGATAGGGGTGATGTGGCAGCATCTGCGCATCTCTGGGTTTGGTTGATTTGAGTTTCCTGATGTGGTCTCTGATATTATATATTCCCTGTTTTTAGGTAATAAGAGATACTAGGGAATTAATAATTGATTTTGTTTCTCAGATGTAACATTTTGGTTCCTGACCCTTCCTAAAAGCAGACAGAAGTCTGAAGTAGATGGAATTAGGCAGTTTGTATCTGGATAGATTTTCTCAGCCCCTGGACTGTTAAATGTTAAGTCTATTTGGAGATAAAAGACCAATGCTTGTTGTAGCTATACTTGTGTAAGCTGGAGTCTGTTGATGCTAATGGGAGCTGTTTACAGGATTTAGGGTCAGCACTTAACACCAAAGTATTTTCAGACAGTGGGGGCACCGATCAAATGAATTTTGAAAGTATTCACTTTATCAAAGACTGGTCTGATCCAGTCCAATCCTGAGCTCCCACATCTCTCTGACTTCAAGCAGAGATGGTTATTTCTCGCAGGAATCTTGCTTTTGTGGTTGGGGAGAGGTTGGGACTGCTTTACTTCAATTTGGAGTTTAAGCAGCATCCCAAAAGCTAAGCACAACTAATTCCTGAAGATGTCTGGCTTTATTTCTGTTGTGTGCTGCCCTTACTTCTTGTAAGTGCTGTCCTAACGTGCCACCTAAATCAGCTCAGAGCCCATGGCAACACCAGAGCACTATGCAGACGAGCACTACGTTTTGCAGATACTGCAAGGGAGGCAGTGAAAGGTTTGCACAAAGCCACAGAGTAAACACTGGCAGAACTAGGGTCGCTTGACCTTCTCTTCTCCTGTCTTTAGATTGCATTGCGAAACCAATTTTGTGACCTGCTTCATTTTCTGGCTTTAAAAGGAAAAGAAATTTCCACTGTACTCAAAGCTCTGAGAATACTCACAGGTGTCTGGGGATTATGTGACTTCTTAAAATCTTTGGGTGGCACAGGAAGATATATCAGTTTTTTATTTTTTCCAGAATTAGCATGTTGAGGCACGATTAAGTAGGCTTGATGTACTGAGTGCATTCATTCTTTTCCAATTTTTTTTTGTGTAAATCATGTTTTCCTTGTGCATTAAATCTGCCCTAAAAAAAAAAAAAAGGTTCTCTATTTAGGCTTCCAGAAAGTTTCAACACCTGTTATCTCACCATACCAAAAAAAAAAAAAGCTAAATGCTTGAAGAAACAAAGATGATTTCTAATACCTAAAATACTTCATTTAGTATTGAAATATTTAATTATTTACAAGAAAAAAAAGTTTTGTCTTTGTTTTTTAAAATTTGCTAGATGCATCCTAAGAACAATATCCTTAATAAGTACCTGGACAGTAAGATATGCTTGCATAACTTCTTTGCAAGGCTTGTTTTTTATCCCCCTCCACCCAGCAAAAACCTGCTGCTGCTTTTAGAAATGAGAAACACACATAAAAGAAGGTCGAAGACATCCAAAAAAAAAAAAAAAAAAAAAAAAAATGAAATTAGTAGGATTCGTTACATGTTTCACATTCTTTCTCTTAAATATTTTCTTGTATTGCAGCTCAGGAAGTAAGATCGGGAGAGACAGGGGGTCTAAATACTTTCCTTCTATCCTTCTTCTTTCGTAACTGAAACAAAAGTTACTGTAATTCTTCATTATGTGTTAAATTTCAATATTTTTTTTTTTCAGAAAAATGTACATGTTAAAAACTTTCTGAATTTCACAAGTATTACATTAAAAACATAATCCTTCTTTTTGGCATTGCATTTTTCTCCCGTGTTTCTCTCTTGTTCTTCAATGCCAGTTTTTGACTGCTCAGCTCAGTCATGGGAGTTTATCAAAAAAAAAATATGTTTGAAATGAGTGTGAACATCAGCTGTGAAACAATTACATAAAAATGGGAATGAAAAATAATACCTTGAACATCATCTACTATAGAGCGTGTGTGTTTTTTGGTGTATTTTAAACTGCCCATTGAGTTTATATTAAAGTGTTCCAATTAACAGGCCCTGCAGCCATTCCCCATGTTTACAACTTTGATGTTGTTCAGTGTTACTAGTATCAGTGTTAGGTTTGGGAGGCGCCAAGGTCAGCACCGGGATCTGGGAGTCTTCAGTCAGACTGGAGCAGTAAAACATGCCACTGCAGTCATTTAAATCTGCATTGAGCCCACAGGAGTATGTTTTCCCATATCTGGCACTGAGATGATGTATTTAGTCTCTAGCATGCAGTAAGTTGCTAGTTTTTTTTTCCTAGTGAAGCCAATTCAGTGGTGTGAGGCTCAGCTAAGGATGTGTTTGAGGCTGCTGCTGTGTTGCAGCAATAGACATGCTGCCACTTGCGGTAACTTACAGCTTTGGGAATGTTTTGTCTTCTGCTCTCTCTCTGATGGGCCTGCTGGAAAGCGAATTCGATAAGCATGCTTTTCAGATGATGATGATGGAAGGAAGAGACTGCCATGAAATCACTACAGGATCCTCTCCCCCTCTTTGCCTTGCACTCTGCCTTCGTTTATCTCAGAAAGCTTGAATTGCAGTCCTGTTGCTATTAACCTTTCGACTGCTGGCATTGTACCCAGAACGCTTGGCTCCAGCTGGCAGCGGATGGGGAGGATTTGAGCAACTCTGTAGTGATGAATTGGTGCTGGTGCTTTACTCAGCAGCCACTCTCTGGGATGTGGGAGTTGCGCTGTGCAGCTCCGCAGTTGTAATGCTGCCTCTGCCCAGGTAGCCACCTGCAAATGCCTGGCATCCCAGAGCAAACAAGAGGCAGAAGAGTTGTAACATGGGAAGTCTTACCTTGATGGGAGTTTTCTTTCTGCTCTCAGTAATTTCCTTCCCTTTTGTACTAGGACACAGCCTTTATTGACTCTTAAGACAGCAGCTGCCTTGCAGCCCCCTAAAGCTTTGCTTTCTATTGCAGGGCTGTTGCTGGAGGGAAGCTCCAGTTTTGTGTGTCCCTCCCAAAGGCTGGCTCCTTCTCTCTCAGATCCAGAAAATACTTGTTTTTGAGACTGTGTCACTGGGTTTTAAGGTGCATCGTGGACCATGGTGTTAGTGCTAGCACTGTCATGCGGTTTTGGCCTTCCCCAGTGCATTCAAGCACCATGGACACGTGGTGTGATGCTGGGTGTGCAGCTGCCAGTCCAGACATCTGCTCAGCGCAGGGCAGGGGATGCTTTATACCAGTTTTCTCTAGCCTGTTGGTAGAGCACACAGCAAGAAGTACCATAATGTACAGAGGTGGGACAAAGTCTGGTCATGTTGCTTGCAGGGGAAGGTGGCTACCACCTCCAGGTCTGTCCCAGGTCTGTCCCCAGTGAGTTGTTAGTAGATCCGAGTGAGATATCAGCCACTGCTCTGAGCCCACTGGGCACTCACAGGCAGCTGACTGGGTATTGAGCAGCCCATGCTCTGGTATGGTCATTATTCTGCTCTGGAGACTCACACTAGATACATATCTACAAAAAACTTGGTCTCCAGAGAAGCTTTTATGTTAAAGAGCTAATTGCCCATCTCTTCTGCATAATATATATATATATCTTTTTTCCCAGCAATGTGGCAGAATTTACCAATGTGCAAACACTGTGGGCAACATCTATTATTTAACTTTCATTACCATTAATATGAATTAAATTGATGGTGTTTGTTAGGATGTTTTATGTGTTGTAGCAATGCCATAGGGAATTCCTTTTGAAAGGGGAGGATTTCAGGAAAAGGGAAGTTGATTTAGTGGCTGGAAGGAAAAGACTCTGGAGAGTTGAATTTAGTTCTCAGAACTGAGAACTGAATTTGGTTCTTTGCACAACCTTGCGTAAATATTGAGAGACCCGAGTTTCTCTGAAACTCATCTCCTATTCATACAGCTTCCAGAAGCACCTGGATTTTCAACACAGTTCTGATAACCCAAATGAGATACAAGTTTAATGATCTTGTGTCCTGCTCAGGAACAATTGCAAAAATACAAGAACAGATGGCAGCTAAAATACGTGTAATTAGTGGGATGCGACCAAGAAGCATTGGCTCTGTTTCATGCGTGCTGTAGAACCAATTGTGCAGTGATGTAACTGGAATTTCTCAGTCTTATCAGAATAAAAGATGGCCACACAGAAATGGATGTGTCTTGTGAGAGATCACATACCCAGATGTATAATTTCTGAAGTGTGGGAGCTCCTGGAAGTATCAAAAGGCATTGCTACCTGAAAAGGCTTGTAATTTAGAGGCTGAGTGACCTCCATCCAGTAATGGTGCATGTCCCTCTGGTACTGTCATCTGTTGAGAGAGCAGGAGAAAGAGTTTGAGAAGAAGAATTTTAATTTAAGGCCATGGAGGTTCTGCAGGAACCATTTCCCCTCTCTGCTGGCTCCTGCAGGTGCTTGGCCAGGCCATCTCTGGCAGCATTGGGCAGCCAGGGTGTCTGGTGGTGCCTGCTTCATTCATTATTTAGTGTTCTTGTGGGCTCAGCGAGTTGTGGTAGAGGCAGGAGACTCTTGATCCTATTTACGTTTCAGGTCTCAAAACCAGTTTCAGAATAACATCATTTTTTAGTTTATTTAAAGAAATAGGAGGGAATGAAAAGAAAAATTCAAAACCCTGAAAACCCAGTCACGTTATATTTAATGGGGGCTGATGTGAGAGACTCAATATGAGATGGATGTACCCAAATGTTTGGTTATAGTAGTGCATATGCTACACAAGTGAGACAGGTTTGAGCTGCCATTCTTTCCTCTTGTTTCTCTTCTGGTGTTAATTTTATTTGCTGGACAATAAGTTCTCCTCTAAGGAAAACATTGGCTTGCACAGCAGCCTGTGTGAACAAGCCCCTAAAAATACACAGGTATTGATAACAGGCTAAAAGTGAAAGATGACCGCTATTACTGTAATTATTGTAAGTTAAACCTAATCCACTGGTTTTATTTCCAAAGTTGTGTGGAGACTGACAAATGCATGAAGGTTCTACCTTCACTGCATTGAGCATGAAAAGGCGGCAACTTTCTGAACTCTCTTGGGCCAGGATAAGGAAGAAACTTCCTATCTCATTGCCAGTCCCCAGACTCCTACTACTGCATTTTTAATATCTACTACAAAAAACTTCAGTGGCTACGGACCACATATTTCTGATCCCTGTGTGCTTCCGAGGGAGTGTTTCCATTAAAAATTCAGAGTTTCTGCCTGCCACTTTGGTTTATATATTCTGTCCATGTCCAGTAGCAGTTTCTGTAAATGTTGGGCCAGCAGAGTAGTTAAAGCTTCTGTTTATTTCAGTACGAAATATGGACAGGAGCTCATCTGAGGAGCCAGCTCCCCAGGCTGTAATCTCTTACAGCATAAGCTGAAAGGTCACCAACCTGTCAAAATCTTCAGAGCACTGGTTTTTCAAGTCATTGCTCATATGAGGATGAACTCTAGACCAATTCAATCTTTTCATAGCTCCTAAATAGTAATATTGGTCTTTCTTCTTCCCTTGGATCAATGTCCACGAGCAAAACCAAGAGTTGAAAAAGATTCTTACTGTTTCTTCTTCTGGGGCAGGAGAGGAGAGAAGGAGCCTTTCCTTTTGGCTTGTTTGCCAAGGCAGGAATGTCACCCTTTTTGAGAAGGCCTGGGACGAATGTGATGTATCAGGCCACAGGGGGTTGGGAAGCCCTGAGGAAATATCCATGCTGTCTCTGAGATTTTGTGCATAAGTAGTGGGGCTTCTGGTCGGGACTGTGAGTTTTAGGATTCTCGCTCTGGATCTGAACTTCTGCCCCAACTTAACAATGTGTATGCTGCTGAAGAAAAAAATGTAATGAACTTCAGATGTAGGTGAAGTTCAGACACTGAGATCTACGAGTGACCTCAAGTACTG
The DNA here is from genome assembly GCF_011077185.1 of Oxyura jamaicensis. Lineage (NCBI taxonomy): Eukaryota > Metazoa > Chordata > Aves > Anseriformes > Anatidae > Oxyura > Oxyura jamaicensis. Next base: position 12,185,631 of record NC_048905.1, on the reverse strand, counting down.
AGTCTCCATCTGCAAATTCTGGAGAAAATGTTTAATTTTACATTATCGGCATTTTTTTTGAGAGAAGGAAAAAAAATAAAGAAAAATATTGTCAGAGAAAATGCTTTAACTTTGACAAAACTATCAGTTTTCCTCAGGGGAAAAAGTCTCTTAGTTGTTATTTCTCTGGTGCATGTTTTGACCAGGCTGCCTCAACCACAGCAGTTTGCTTCCTTTCTGAGGATCAGAGTAAGAATTTAACTCACATTATGTGCAGTCCATACAAGCGTCTTTTATATCAGGAATTTTAGGATTACACTGGTGCAGAATGAGAAAACTTCTGGAATCCTTCAGAGATTTCACAAGTTCCCAAATTTCATGTCCCCTATTTAGTAGTGATGTCCATGGCATCAGATGAACTGTCTCAGTACCGGAGTATGCGAAAACCTAAATGCTGGTTCATATTGTCTAAGTTAATGCCTGTCTGTGGAAACTTTTCACCGAACTCCTACTTTCTGCAAAGCAACAAGCATGGAGATGTTGGGCATGTAGTAACCTGGTATAACATCCAATGGGTAATTTGTTCTGACAATTTTTATGAGCAGGAAAAAAAAAAAAAAACCCTCATCAGGTGTGTGTCACACTGTCTGACCCTTCTCTGTGGTTCATTTACCTCCTGGAAGAACCACCTGCTTTCTGCTTTGATGCTCCATTTGCAGTACTTGAGGGAGGAATGATTACAGTGGCATGCAGCCACTGCTTAACTTCTTTCCAGATGTGTGCTCCAGATGGCTATCCTGAGAATCCACCCCAGACCCAGATTTCCTATTTAACACTGACAAGCTTGATTCAAACTGAAGCAGTCTTCTGTTGTACCTTCCTTCTTTCTAACTGGTAGCATCCACAACATGGTGTAAGCCAGATTAGTCCATAGAAGGGAACGCTATAGCTGTTGTTGACTCACGGTACCATTAAAGATGAGGGTATTAGCCTCTTAGCGTGCAGCTTGTCATCATCTACACAAATGGCTACAATCTGCTGCACTTCAGGAAGATCAGAATCTGAATCCCAATGTGTTGGCACTGGATTGAGCAATTTTTTTTTTTTTTTTTTTTTTTTTTTTAGCACTCATTGGGCTCAAACAAAATAATAGATTCCTTCCTTGTTGCCTCTCTCACATCTTCAGTTTCATCTCTCTGAACAACAGCATCGGCCTCTTTTTTTCCTGAGCTCTCTCAGGACGTTATTTGTTTATCGTATTTCTTTAGTAGCAACCAGTGTAGCTGAGTGATATAATTCAGCTTTGTGAAGTTTCCACCATGGTGGAATTCAAAGTGGCTCCTCTGGAGTTCAGGAAAGCTGCAATGAGAAGAAGAAAGCAAGTTGTGCTCTCTCTGTATACTTGCTTCTCTATCCTTCCTTAGATTTCTAACAAAACTCTTGTATTTACTACTTCTACTGTAGAAAAAATATTTTTTTCCTCGAGTATTTGTTTCCTCAAGATGATCTGTTGATCATCTCAGGGTATGTAGCAGAGCTATGCTTTTCAAATCCTGTCCCCTGCAGGTGTGACACTAGTTCTGACAAAGCACATCTGATCACTGAGTTTCAGTATTGGTGTTCTTGATTTGGGGTCAACTAATCTCTGGGAATAAGGTGAGTTCTTGGCATGAGGGCACATCTGCTGTGACACCAGAATGCAGTGCATATCACAAGTTATATCTGTTTGGTTCAGGACAGGTGTTCAGGTTTGTTTGGAGTTAACTTGCTATTTTCACTTTGTTGGTTTGAAATGGTTTTGTTTCCTTGCAAACCAAGCACACAGCCTGCTCCCTCTTTCTGTAGTCCCGGAGATCCCCTGGCTTTTCAAGTCACCGAATGTGACTTGAAGCCATTCCTGGGTGGTGCTGGGCCTCAGCAAGTGGGTGTAGCAGTTGTTTGGAGGATGTAAAATCTACAGTACAAGACAGGGCTCCCCAAAGGCTGGGTATTGGGAGGCCAGGTTGTGCCAAGGAGCCTGATGAACACCGGGGCTGGCTCAGCTGGAGTCATAGGACCCCAGCTGCGTGGTCACAGCACAGAAACAGACTTTGGGAGTCTGTGGCAATGGAAGGGTCATACTGCACATGATGCAATGGAAGGGGAGCAGCAGGGCTTGTTGTTCTGGTGTACTCCTCCCTGTCAAGTTTCTGGGAGTACTTTCAATCCCTTATTCCAGGAAATATGCCAAGAAAGGGCAAATATGCTGGATATTTATAGGCCTTCTTATGGTCTTCCTTATTACTGCCTGGAGTCCATCGGGGTAGGCATTAACATACTGCTTTGACCTTTTCTGCCTGCTCAGAGAACACAGATCCTCTGGTTTTCCAGTGACCTTCCAGTGTACTCTTTCATGGAAGACAGAAATAAGAAAATTCCCCAAGGAGCCACAAAAGAAGAAACATTTTTCTCTTATTAAAAATAAAACACTTTGTAAGTATTCATAATTGGCTAAGAAAGAGGTTTTGGAGGCTTCTTGCTTTCTTTTATCATGCATATGAATCAAACAGGGAATTATTTTCTTTTTGTCACCTCTGCTTGAGATAATAGGAATAATTTTTATCTGTGTGAAGCCACTGTTGAGAATATTTCCAATATATCCTACGAAGAGAAGCAAAACTTCCACAGCAAAGACTCCATTAATCTTTGCTACCCTGATCTAGATTGACTTTTTCAGTCCATGAACTAAATCATTAGCAACACCAGGGATTTCCCCTCCACCTGTGGTGGAGAGATCAGTGGAAATAATAAATGTGAGCAAATGGGCAGGCTGATTAGTGTACACATACTTTTTCATGCTTGGAGACTTTTCTAATATCTCTCTTGGCTTTACATGCCATGTATTGACTCTTGTGTGGCAAAAGGTCAGTGGTAACCCCGCTCCCCAGAGTCTGCTTATCGTAGATGGTATTTATGGTTGACCAAACTTCAACCAATTTTGACCTTTTTATTATTTTTTTAAAAATATCTGTACAATTTATTTATTCATTTGGAGGGTGAGAGGAAGAACAACTCTTTTGCTAGCCTTTCCAAGAGTCACTCAGGGGAGCAACTTTTTTTTTTTTTTTTTTTTTTTTTTTTGCAAAAGGCCAAATTATCTCCTCCAAGAGATAATTTATCTGAAAATAGAATAATTTTAAACATAATTTTCTTAAAAACTTGGAATCCCTTGTGTGTGGGTGACGGAGGTGCAGATGTTTTCAGATATTTGGGAATTGTTCACTGGTTAGTTTAAAATATTTAGCTATTTTCATGCTTCATTTTGAGGTATGTAAAATAAATTGAATCAAAATCACTACTTAAATATTCTATTTGTTGCTGGGTGACTGGAAATAACAGATGGATTCTTACAGGCGGGATTTAATTTTGCTCTAAGTTAGTGAGGGGTTAGAAACCGATACATGAGATCTCAGCCCCCTAAAGCTTCGGGTCTATTTACATTTGTCTTGGGAACTTTGTAAGGCATAAGACCTGCATTAAATGGGTACCAGCTGTAACCCTGGATCAGAGTCATCTTCAGCATAAGGGTGGTTTGTGTCCAGGTGGAGGCATTTAAATAGTGTGAGTGAGGTTGTGATTCCTGCATTTTCCAGAAGCTTATTGAAAATAATAAATCTGGGGAACAGGAGGGACCAGACGTTTGCTTGATATATTCATTGTGTGTCTGCCAGCCGTGCCAATGCCTTCTCCTCTTCCTACAACAAAAGGAGAGGGAGGGGGAAAAGAGACTGTGGTCCTCTGCCAGGAGGCTTGCACCATCTGTACAGCAGCCCCACACATAGATTGCTGCTGTAGGGTGGAATTAGGTCACTGGGAGGGGTTGCATGTGACAAGAAGAGAAGCGGTGTTCTCCCATTTTTCTTGCTTTAATAAAAGTGAACTGAGTAGAACTCAGCAGTCAGCCCGTTAGCTTTAAATAAAGTTTAAATTGACCCTTCTAAGGAGGTCTTCCTTGAGCATGTTTCTAAGCAAGATCACAGCTTGCAGCAGTGTCCAGAACTGAGATGCTTGCTGTGCAGGCAGCAGCTCTTCAGGTGATCAGGGTGCAGGCTCACTCCTGTGTGCATATTGGCCATGGTACCATTTCTTGCTGCAAAGCTAAAAGTGCTGAGTTTGGGTACTGCCCCTTGCTGTGGCAAGCAACGCTTTTGTTGTGCTGTGTATTGAGTCAGAAAATGTCTTGTATTCCCAGGGTCTGGCTGCACCACAGCCAGGTTTGTGAAGATACCAGGATGCAGCTTAGGAACAGCAAATCTCTGTCTCCAGATACAATGCTCTAGTGACCAGTGGAAAAGATTGTTCATCTTGTACATTGTCCTAATTTGTCTTGTATCCACTGTGCACGAACTTGGAACCAGTTTGTCAGGCTCATTTAAGCAGGCTTCTGCTAACATACCTAGACACTTGACTGACCTTGAACACTTTCCCATTCACTTACCTGCTCTTTTTCTTGTAATGGGATCCTTTGGTAACAGTGAGGTTGAGAAAACTGCAGCTGGTTTAGTAGCAGGCACGGCTCCCATTTCCATTTTCCAAGTCAGTGCCTAGCTGAGTGCAAACATTTAGTTTTCCTTGTAGCTGAAGGCAAGAGTCTCTCCGGCAGTAATCCCACAGAGCCCAGTGTACACACTTCATCTTCCGTGCTGGGCCCAGCTCGGTGACATTTGGCTCGGAGAACTCTTTCTGAGTACATTTAAAGTTCAGCTTTGACTGGGAAGATTCTCCATCACCACAGCATCTTCATTACCACGAACTTGCAAAAGCAGAGAGAAGCGCAGACTGCTGAGGTCAATCTGCAGTCACAGCGCTCTTGGCATACTGAATAAACTAAGTTTCAAGATGGTGCTGATGATTTTGTTGCATCCACCAGAGAAAGGTTATTGAGCATTCAGTAAATCTCCTGAGGATCAGTTATAAAGAATGGTATTTACAGGAGGGTAAACCATAAATCTTTATGACCTTCTTGCAGTTAGCAGCATTTAAAGTTGCATTATTCTTTTCTTTTCCTGTAGACAAGGCTTTGATAAAACTATCTGTCAGTTAACTTAAATAATCCATGGACAAATGGGGGCTTTGCTGGAGAAGAGGAGAAATGACTTAGTTGAATTTCAACGTGTTTGTTTATTTTGCTTCTTGCCAACTTTTTTTTTCCAGGAGATTAAAGATGAATTTAATGTTTTGATGGATTCTCTGAGGCACATTTACCTTGACAGGAGGTTAAAAAAAAAAAAAAGACCCCCTGAGGTCACCGTTGTCTTCCTTTCTGATCTTCTTGTCAGATAGGTGATGACAACAAGTCTGTGGAGAGTTGAACAGGGGAATCTCTGTCATTCAAATTATTGCATGTTTGATCCCTGCTGTCAGGTTTTCATGAATTTCACATGCACAATGTGTGTCTCTACTTGTTACAAATTAGTACCTGGTATTTTTCAGGCTACCTGGAATAACCTCCCTCTTAAATAACTGAAAGTCACGTTATTTTGACTACCTTCATTTAGTTCTGAGTTTATTCTAATTATTCTATTTACTTAAGTTTAAAAATAACTCCTTTTCCTTGTTCTTTCCTTAGTCTCAGATAATGCTGTGAGTTCTTTTCCACAGAGTTTCACTGGCTTTTTAACACCTATTGAACAGATTGCATATCTCAGTTGTATACTCCTAATCCTTTTGCTTCTGTTGAAACCATACAAAGCTCTCTGGCATGGCTACTTTTATTCTCTGTTTGTATTTGGGTCCAATATTTATAAAGAAGCTTCCAAAAAACTAAGCAAGCTACACTGATGCTTTCTGTAGTGTAAAGGCAATTAGATGGGTAAGGAAACCCACTATTCTTATTCATTTCTATTCCTATACAGGAATATTTATGCTGCTATAAAGCACCTTTATGCTAGTAAAGTTGCATTCATATTTACATTGCTAAGGTGGCGTAATTATACTGGAGAGCAGGCATAATTCTACTGCAGAAGTTGAAGCAGAGCAACCTCTTCTTGTAGGCAAACCTACAGGTGCCACTGAGGCCAGGCTGCTCTGTACATCTTCAGTTGCAGGATTTGTAAATGTCTCCCAGGGACAAGAACATCTCATTTCAAGCTGGTGTATTTATAGCAGGTGCAATTGTGTAAGCAAAACTGTATAAGCATAACATCTAGGTCCCTGGGCAAGATATAGTGTGTTTAAACCTCGCTAAAAGGCAACTTTATCACATTAAAAGGGTCAAATTTTTAATTGAGGTTCTTCACAGCCTTATACCTGTGGTGTAGTAATACGTTTCTGTGGCCAAAAACCTGACTGCTGAAAGATTTTCAGCAAAATTTGTTAGCTTGAACGCAGAGGAAACAGGCATTACGTGGGAGTCTGGCATTGGTCTATTCAATGTTTACTTTTTAAGAAGAAAATGCCAGTGCAGGAAACCTGCCAAATCATTGTTTGTCTTTTTAAAAATGTACTTTTAGGCTGTGGGTGGCTGAAGATAGAGCACCCATATATGAAGCCATGTGAGATTACCTTTGGTAGGGAACATTAGTATTTTAAAAGGAAGAGTAACTCTGTGGCTTACAAGTAGAGAGCTTAGTTTTATCCTTTGTAAATTAAGTAAAGCAAAAACTTTCATAAATAAGTGGCAATATGTAAACATTTACCGCCTGGAGCAAGGTTAATGCATGTATTTGTTTGAAAGAAGTGTACTCATTGCTCCGAGGGTCTGGTTTGTGAAACATTTAAGTACTTGCTTATGTCTTGCAGAAGCCAAAGAGATGCTGTAAATACAGATGGAGCCAGCTTTTCCTATCAACTTCTGCTCAGGTGTGATTTGCAAATGAAGTATTTTGGATTGGGGGAATATTTTCTCTGGAGAAGCTAACAATGACACATGGTACAATCATTTATGGCTCTCAGGCATTGTATGGGAAAGTATCACAGCACAACAATAGGGGAATTAACTGATGCTGACATTTGAGTAATTGGAAGGGTATGGCACAGTGTGGATGTAGTTGGTAGAGCTTCAAAGTTCTTTCTGCCTTTTGCTTTAAAATTAAGAAACAGATGGCCTGTTGGAGCTACTTGCCTCCCCTTCCCTCCTCAGGTGCTCATTCTATGCTAAAGGCAGCCATCTGCTTAGAGCTGTTGCCTTGTACCTGTGGAAAATAAATACCAAATAGGTTTCATTCTACTGTAAGTGACTCTTAAGCTCAGAACATCATACAGAAGTACTACCATGCTCCTATTTGTGTGTTGCTGCTGTGACACAGAAATGTATATTTAACATCCTACCTGTGTGGTTAGCAAGAACTAGTTCAGAAATACTAGTGCCTGACATATGTTTCCCTTCTGTGTAGGGGAGAGTAATATGCTCTAATAGGTGTCTCACTGTGCTCCTTTGTACAGTGCATCTGGGCTTCTCTTTATTTCCTCTCTTTATTCTAAGATTATCTCCCAGTGCTCCTTTTGCTTGTGACCATCTGCAGGCAGATGGGAGTTGCCTGAAAGTCCCCGCTGAAGGTGGCTGAAGGTAGCTGAAGGTATCCTTTCACATTTCACCTGCAGTTTGCTCGTTTAGGAAAATACTTAAAGCTTCACAACAAATATCTCATTGTTTCATTTAGTCTTCTAGGTCCCTGAGGATCCTCCTCCGTTTCTCTCTTTGTTGCTATCGATGGATGCCAAGCTACTGGTCAAACAGGTCTAACTTGTCTTTTCATTGGTAATTTGCTTCCAGCGCGGAAATACACCAGATTTGATCTTCTGGTCCTACAGCTTTGTGGGAACAATGTTATCCCAGTGCTGCACACCTCTGTGGGGCTCTGTATGAGGATTCGTGCTTGGGTTCCTGCCCTGCTGGGCTCTGTGCCGGTGGCTGTGATCCCTGTTTGGTGTGTGAGGGTGCAGTTGTGCTCTGGAGTGTGGGTTTTGCAGGAATGAAAGCATGAAATACGGTGGCATGAACAAATTCATATGGCTGTACAGAATAAAGCTCAGAGCTTTAGAAACTGGCTCAAAACCTCCCTGGGAATGAAGCCAATTGAGCTAAATGTATCCCAGGTGTAAAACTGGGGTCTTATGCTGCTGTGACCCCATTGCAGTGGCTGTCTGACATGCTCAGAGATGATTCTGGAGCAGAAATCATGGGTGTAGGTTGGGGACCCACAGCTGCTTACACTAACGGATACCATGACCCAGTGTTTTTGCATGGATGTAGGTATGTATGCAAGGAGATCATTCCTGATCTTCTTACACAGTGTGAGGATTAAATATTGAAGATCTTAGTAAAAGGTCCTGTCACAGAAAGGAGAACTGCTGTGTCACCACACAATCTCCCTCATAAATGGTGTTGCTTCCTCCAAATGGAGGGCAACTGTGAAATAATGAACGCTGCTGTCCATCAGCTCCTAGCAGCAGGTCAGGAGGGACGTGAGATTCCTGCAATCATTAAAAAAAACTTTACTGAGAAAAATCATAATGGAGGTGAATACAATAAATAAAAAATGAAGGCAGTCAACACTATATAAAAGGAACATGACTAAAGAGAGGAGAAAAACAGAATTTGACTAGTAAACAGTTTAGCAAAATCATGTTGCAATGGGCTGAATTTGTAGGTAAGAGGTGCTCTACTTATGTGTCAGAATTGCATTTTGGTTCTTTTGTCTGCTGCTTTGAGCAGCTCTGCTACCTCTTCTCAAGATTAAGAAAGCATCCCCAACCCAAATGAGCATAGCTAATCCTTGCTTTCCTACTTTATGTGTTTTTTTTTTTTTTTTTTTTTTTTTGGTAGAGCATCTTTTAAGAGAAATGTGGCTGCTGTTGCAGCTCTTAATTTGGTCTCTTAATTTGGAGGAAGAGAGAGAGTCTGAGCAGCAGTCAGGGATGCAGGATCTGCCTGAGCTTTGCTCCTGGGTCTGCATATTGCTAGATACTTTTTTTTTTTTTTTTTTTTGGTCTGTGTATTGTGGTTACTGGTCTCTGCAAAGGTAAAGCAATGTTTGCATGAGACTTGTAAAGCACTGAGTGAGGCTTACAGTATTAGGCTGAGATGAGTGGCTGCAGCAGGACTGCCGTGGTGGCAGGAGCTGCAGCTCAGAGGATGACCTCCAGACTTGTGGCAGCAGCAGAGGAAGCAGCCTGCTTTCTTGCATTTCTAAAATTCACAGTACGATGCTTGTTGCCACAGTAAAAGCAGGACAGTATGCTGTACGTCATGGCATAGGAAACACTGTGTGGGGGCATGAAGATATTTGGTCTTGGATAACAGACCCTCTCAGATGCATGCCTTTCTCTTCCATTATTGCAAGCACACCAGTGCTGCCAGTCCATGATGAAAACTTCAGCCATGTTTTCCTCTATCACAGCAGACTGCAGGTGGCTTTGAAGGCTGGAGGTCCTCAAGGCAATAGTGCAGTTTTTCAGCATAGCTTAGGGGTCTGATGGTAAATCCAAGTGTACATCTTGTACGTGGTAAAATCAACTGCTTCCTGCATCTGTCCTCTGAGACCAATTCAACTCCTTACCCTGACCATTTTTTAGCTAGGAATTATTTGTCTCAGTAGATTTCACCAGTCAATATTATTAGTCTGGGGATCAACAACTTGTTTATTGAAAAGCTACAAAAAACAATGTTCCCAGCCTGTACTTTTCTGCTGCTATGTTCCCTTTCTGCCCAGAAGGAAGGCAAACAATACACCCATTTACTGTAGCCACATCCCACATTAGTAAAGAATTCAGAAAACAATACGGTACTCCACAGACAAATCTATACCCACAAAAGACGCAAACTAATTTAAATTAATCACTTTGGAAGAATTAATTAGTGGCTGATAAACCTTTTAGGTGCTGTTACAGTGAGGAATAGAACTGTAGTTGGGGATTTATCTGAGACTGTCTTAGGTGAAAAGTGCTTACCAATGAATTGTACCAAATTAATTAAAGGGTGCATAAGCTGGACTCTGCTCCTGTCTCAGTTTGTCACTACTTTGGGCTTTGTTAAATGGAGTGAAGTCCTGGACTGGACTTTCTTATTTCCTACAGAGCTAGTGCCCTGTTGATAGCTCAGTTCTCCTGACACGATTACTGGATTGCCTTTCGGAGGTGTCTCCTGCATATTGCTGCTCCAGCAGATGGTCTCAAGTTGTGACACTACAACTTATTTTTATGTTATGAGATAAGAAAATAGACTGAATGTGTGCGTGTATACTTCTTTTTTTTCCCTATAATGTTGAATTTTAATTTCAGGAGAGCCTAGGAACCCTTAGACAACTCATGTATTGTATTTTGGATAAGTATTTTAAATGCAAATATTAAATAATAGGTTGTATCTTAAATGTAAATATCAATATTCTATGCCAAATTATTTGTTTTGTGTATCAGATTTCTGCAGACTTCTGAAATCCCCTGGCATAAAATCCTCTTTTTGAGAGGCTTTTTGGACTGAAATTGTTTCAGTATTGGAGGAAGTACATTGCAAATTCTGTCTCTGTCTCTCTGCAGCCTGATGCTGCATCCAGCACAGGTTGATCTGCAGGTGGACTCCCAGGGTGAGGTCCAAGCAGCGTCGTTAGCTCTGAACCAGCTGCCCTGCAGCTAGAAGGAAGGGCTGTGTTGTCCAGCATGTTCTCTGTTTTTCTCAGCCCAGGATTTGTGTAAAAGGCAGCTGAGGAAGAGAAGTAGGATAGCATCCTCAGGTTTGGAGATGACTAACATGCTTCACATGGCTCAGGGGAGAAATATTTCTTGACGCTGCAGAACCAATTATTTTGAGAGAAGCGCCTAGGTGCAAAGACATACACACCCAAACTGCATAGTGGATGAATGCAAGGTTTTGGGCTTGGCTGGTTTCTGCCAGCTGGGGAAACTGGGAAATAAGCAGCTGTGGACCAAGGCTTGTGTGAGACAGGAGAGAGTTATCTTGATTTATCTTGATCTCCTTCCTCTGTTAGGATACTTGGTTTGGCACTTTCCCAAAGGTAGACTCAAGATATGAACTTTTTTTTTTTTTTTTTTTTTTTTTTTTGCTTTAAGTGGCTTAAGTATTCTGTGCAGCAGTGAGAGTGAGCGAGCTGTAGGATATTAGCTTTAATTTTGCAGTATCATTAAATGTTCATACAGTATGGGTGGTATGTTGATCTTGACCCATGAAGATTTGTATATACAAAGTAAGTTGAATTGAATGAAAATAACTTAGCAGTTTTCTGAGAGATGTTGTCTTCAATTTCATTAAAGCTAGAAAGGAAATAGCTTGAGGTGGAACACTTTAAGCATACTGAATTATATCATAGTCCTTTCCCACCACATGAGCATGGCATCACCCAAGGACAGATGCTACCCCATTGCAGTTGATACCTAGAGTTGAATTTATATAGGCTTTGAATTTGGCTAAGTTATCTGTGGAAATTTGACTCTTTGGGTTAGTCTCAGTGTTTCCAGGCAGACATTGGCATTACCTCAGGGAGTTGCAATGGGCATGTCTGGAAGTGCTGGGCAGCGTGGGTGACTGGAGAACAGCTTTTGGAAGTCTTCAAAACTGGAGCCGTTTCTAGATTTCTGCTTCAAAGTAAGGTCTATTTTGGATGGTGTTTGAAATGTATGATCTCTCAGCTGACCTTTTTTTAAAAAGAAACAAAAAAAACTCCACCCCAACAAAACAAGGAAAAAAAAAACAATCCAAACAAACAACAAAGCAAGCTTTTATTGCATCTCTTCTTAGCAATGGAAAGGGAACTAACTGCTAGTTCCTGTGAGATTACTTCTACCTTGATGATTTCTTAATATCTTTTGTTTTCTTCAAAGGTTAATCTCCTTTAGCTAGGTTGCGATATCTGGCCCCTTTCCACATGCACCTGCTTTTCTCAGCTGGGTCTTCAGTAGTGACCTTATAACTCTGTAGACAAACACGATCGTTGTTGATCTGTCAAATCCAATATCCCTTTGCTTAAATGTTAGGTAGATTTATGTTATTGCTTTGGGAGGCAATAATCCAGAAGGGAATTCATTTTACAGAGAGGTCTTCTACCTTGCTGAAGGGCTGTTGGCTGGATGAGTCACCCGCCTAACATCATCCCAGTTGGTTTGCTTCTTCATTTGCTCGTACATCTCTTTGTTTCTCGCTTGTAGGCTAGGAAGCAAAGTCTGATCCCTCCATCCGAGATTTGGTAATCCTTTCTTGCAGCCAATGGAGGAGTGTGTCTGACCTAGCAGTGCTGTATTTACATGCCTAAGGCTTTGCTCTGTAATGCCGTTGCAGAAAGGCGATAACAGATGAAGGCTAGTTATCATTTGGATCCTGCTGCTTCTTCAGTTGCTTACAACAGCAGTTTTGGAAGCCAGGAAAGTGAACATTAGGGACAGCAAATAAGAGTTAACCCAGCCAAAAGCCACAAAACGGACTGCAACTGGCTGTGCTGCAGGCTTTAGGGAACCGCTGAGGACGTAGAGCAGTGATCTGTGCCATTCAGACTTCCAGAGCGGTGCCAGAAATGTGGATGAATGGCTGCTCATCTGAGCCTTATCTCGTGCCCTTCGTTCTAGGGGTGGGTAGAGTACACTGAGTTTAATGGAATAAAAATCCATTCTTACAAAATGTGATTGAAATGAAGTTTGTTAATGGAATTATGTTTAATGATAACTTATATGGCTGTTTAGTTTGGAAAAAGCATTTCCCATCTGGCTGTTGGTTTGACTGTCTAGAAGAGGAACACACATGCATCCAGGGCTTGTGAGCACTTACCTGAGTAATCATGGGCAGTACCTGGGCTGTATGGGGATGTGTCTGCTTGAGCTGACAGACCCCTCGTTCCTGAGAGCCTGATGTCACCTTTGGGACCTTATTTAGCATCTTGTGCCCTGTGGTTTGAGCAGAAACTTTTACAGCCTCACTTTAAACATGCCCTTTTAACATTCAGCTGAGGAGTAGAAACATCTTAATGTGACTCAGTGTTGCTGCTTGCTGACCAGCTTGGATTATTGTTTCTCCTTCTGGCCTAGGAAATAACTAAATAAATCAAGATCACTAGCACTTTAAGTACAGGTTGTTTGTTTCATGGATATCCATGTGGAGGCCAGCCAGCTCAATGCAACTCAACTCCATAATGGAGCTGCTGCTCCGTGCAGGAATATAAATATTAAAGAATGTGAAAAGCTTTCTCAGAGTGTTAGAAAACCAAAAGCAGCCTGAGGTGAGGTTACTTTATTTTACTGCAGACTTGTGAAGGGATGCAGGGACCCAAGCAAACTGATGAACTAATTATTTTTCAAAAGTGCTTATAGCTTTGGGTTATTTGTCTTGTAAAATTTCAGAGTACCGTAGCCTTTGTATATAACTGTTTATTTGACACACTGCTTGCATAAACCTTCTCTGTTCTTGGATTGTGTGTCCAGATTTAGCTCAGAAAGGATGTGGTGTGATTATTTTTTTTTGCAACTGGTATAAAAGCAAAAAGGTCGCATTAAGGACATGTATGCATTTATTTTCTTAGAAACTCATCTATCGCAAGATGCATAGTCGCTTTACTGGGGCGGAAGCAGGGCATGTGCTGAGTGCTTTATGCTGTGATGACCAAGAGCAGCTGGGCTTGTACATCTGAAAATTTCCACAGACCAATTTGCATTTATTGAGGTAAAAATGGAAGACGTGGATACCTCTGCATTGTGATTATTAGGAATAAATCTCAAGTGAACAGACATATCTGCTCTTCATTTTCTAGTTTCTTGCTTTTCCTCTTCCTCACCCCACCAAGAAAAGGGAAATAGCTGGAAGCTGCTCTCTACCTACACGCAAATAATTAGAGACATCCAGTGGTCATTTAGCTGTACTTTCATTTTTTGTGTTTTAGGTACAGAAGCCAGGTCCATTGCTGACTCAAACTATGGCAAGTTCTTCTCTGTGCAGATAAAGAAAGCATGGTTTTATTCTGTAGTACTCCTAAGTTTCTCAGAATGTTTTTATTCTAATGTTATCTGTGTAGGCTGTTTGTAACCTCTAGGCAGTTTTTTTTTCCTTTTTTTTTTTTTTTTTTTTTTTTTTCCTGGTGATCATTTTTAAGGGGTTATTTTGCCTCCCCTTACCTGATTAACAAGGTAACTTTAATACAGTCATCTGCTAGAGATAGGATTCTTTATGAATTAGGCAGACCGGGGGCCTGAATTGACCTGGAAAACAATTTGTTGTGCATCCCCTGCAGGAATGTTAAAATTTCAGTAGTAGAAGATTGCTCTCTGCTCACCTCTGCAAGTTGTAAGTCATTAGGGATAGATTCATTTTGTAAGGAGAGTTTTCTGCTGTTAAAAATTCATCCTGCTAAATGTTGCAACACAAAATACACTGGCAAACTTGGAGCTTCTCAGTAGCCACAGGGACTCAACTTTTTCTGACTTTACCCTAAATGAATACCACAGAGGCTAGGACACATTTTCTGTCTCTTTTTAGGTCCAACCTGTCATGGACAGCTAGGCAACAGGGACTGTTAAAGTCACTGTGTTAATGACAGCAGAACTTGGAGAAGGACCTAGGGTTTTCCGAAAGTGTTTTGAAAGAAGCCATGCGCTGGGTGAGAGTAGTTGGTCTCCACCCAGAAAAACATCTTAAAGCTTTTGCAAGGTCAGACAGAAAATTACTTCCCTGTTTTTACCTGGAAAAGTGAAGCAGCTGTGCCAGCACAATGGGAACATTCTAGTCTGAACCTCAGTTACCTCTGGGTATGCCTTTGTGCCCATCTAGATGGGTTGTACCAGGTACAACACCAAAGGTAAAGAGCCTTTCTGTCTTGTTGACAAAAATACATGCATTGATTGGAGAAAAAAAAAAAGGGGGGGGGGGGGGGGCGGGCGGGGCAAAAGGCATTTATCCCATTATATTCTACAGTTGCTGGCAGTACGGCTGTACACAAAGCCAATGGCGCTATCAGCATTTGCTGCATTTTGTTAAAGTGCTGGAAACACCTGTTGGTGCATTCTTTTCTGCAAGATGACTTTTAAATCCTGAAACCATTTTTTCTTTAAAGTTTCCAGTATTGAAGGAAACTTTTGAATCATTCCTTTAAATGAAAATTTTAAATAATCTCTTTGGATGCTGCAGACAGTTTTGAAAAAGATTGATATGGTACTGCAGGAAGAGCTGAAGTAAAGTTTGTAATTCTGCATGCTACAGTACTGGAGAGATATTAGAGAAATAAATAAAACAAATGGAGGTCAGTACAACTGGGAGGAGTCTATTTTTTTATTTTATTTTTTCCTGCTAAAACAGAGCAGTAACTCTGGGTGAGGACTACCTGGAGCAAGCTCTCAAAGGAGTATCTCAGTCTGGCTGAGGCTGACCCCTGCCTGTTGGCTACCTGTGACTGGTGTCTCAGTCAAGAAAGATGAGTCTTGGACTGAGATTCCCTAAGAACTTAGAACTATGTGATTGTAATTCACCTTTTTGGCATATCTCCATGGAAGCCATGATCTTCCTTTCTTCCCAAGGCACCACGTGTAACGTCTAAGCAGCTTGTGCTTTTCTAGAGCATGCGTACAGTCTTTCCTGGTGCCCCTTCTCAGCCTGTGTTACTGGTTGACCACCACAGGTCTTCCAGTGGTTACGTTTTCAATGAGCAAAGACATACTCTAACACCTCCTGCCCCTTACTGTGGAATATTGAATGCACAAATGTGAAAAACCTGCCTGGGTGTGCAAGTATGAATGGAATTGGGAAGGAGCATAAATCCCAGGGGAAACAAATGCTAAAAGCAGGGGAGGAAATCCAGTGCAGGGCCAGGGCTGTGCTCCCTTCTTCCCACATCTGATGTACTCTGTCCTACACCTCCATCAGGAGCTGCATATATTCGGTTTTGTGGGATTTTGCAAAAGGAACAGGGTCAAAGACCTGGGGACCTTCTAAGCTGGGATACCTATAGAAGCTTCTGCTGAGCATGGATAAAGGCTGGGGTCATGACAGAGCTCAGCTCAAAGCATGTGTAGGGATGGGCACCTGAATTCAAACTCTTTTCTGTCTGAGAAAGCAGAACAGCAGCAGCTGGTTTTCTGGGTGATGTTTTTTAATTCCTGACCTGCCTAGATCATCTCTGCATAAGCCACTTGCCCGTTTCCTGGCTCTGCTCCTGAAACCAATTGGAAGAGCACTTCTATCTGGAAGAGTACTTCTCATGAGTGTTAAGCCAGTCTTTGGCTTTCACAAGGAGGGAATTATTTCAAAGGTCAAACACATGCTCCTTTCATGTGCAACCTTGCCTGTGGTCCTGCTTAGCCCACAGCAGCAACAGGCACTGTCTTCCTGGGACATCTCCTGGTGTTTTTTTTTTTTTTTTTTTTTTTTTTTTTTTTTTTCTCCACAGAGTGTACTGAGGATCATAGCTTTTATTTCAAATTCCATGTATTTTGATTTGAGTTACTTGAAATATAAATACAATTAGAGTTAGGAGAATACCTCTGACTTCAGTTTTTGCCCTCCTGCATATCCTCCAGGCATTATGCTTTAGGCAGTAGCTAAAATGGGATCTAAACTATTAAAAAGCCCACAGGTCCTGACTCAAAAGTCTGTTTCATGTTTAAAAGGAAAGGTTGAGTTATCAACACTTTGTAGTGATGTCTAGTCAGCAGGGATGGCACATTGAAACTTGCAGCAGGTTTGGAGCCTGGTTTGTATATGCAAAGAAAGCAAAAGAATTAAGGCCCAATTTGAACTGAATGAGTGAATCTGTGGAATGCATAATAAATTGTACCTGGAAACTTAAAAAGACTTTTTTTTTTCCCCTCTCAGACTCATCTATAAAAATTCACATTTCTAATTTTTATATGCAGTTACAGAGCTTTGCCTGCATAAGCATTTTTGTATAGTTTTGGGCCTGTGTTTTCTCTGGATAGAAATTAAGTTATAACAAGCATGTAACAAGTTCCTAGAAGGAAGGCTCCTGCTTTCCCCATGCTGCACTGTCTGGCTACCTGGTTCCATGAGATTTGCAAACCACAGCTTAAGCACAGCTTAAGCACAGATACCTCAGTTTTACTTGTTCTGCCTTTCCAGTTTTTACAGTCATATGATTCAGGATATAATTTTCTTATTCAGTCCAATTTGCATTGCTGCTATCTGTTTTTACAGCTATCTATTTCATGCTATGCCCTCTCACTGCATTAGACTGTAAATGCAGACATCAGCTACTGGAACTTCCCAGAGATTGATTTTATGGAACTTAACTGGAAATAAAATGATACCAATAAAATCTTTTGCTTGCTTCGCTTTGACAAACTGCAGGCAAAGTCTGCCATGCATCTTATGATGGTTCTCCTTTAGTCTGCAAGTGGTCCCATTTTGCCAGGAAAAAGAGACATGCTGAGCACTGCTCACAGTGTGTAGCAGAATCCATAGCCCTGTAAATAAGGGGGCTGGAGCTCTCAACTGGAGTCATAAACTCTTCCACTTTTCTTTCGATTACCAGCAGTTGCCATCATTTAAAAGGTGGTAGGAGAGCTCTGGCTGAATGGAATTGTTTAAAAAATGAGAGAGAAAATATATATATATATATATATTTTCCATCTTTTATTCCTAGTGGGAGGGGAGGGGATGAAAAAGAATCAGCATCCAGCATAGCTGAGCATTGGAGCTCTTTGACCTTGGCAGAGCTGATGTTTGAACTGAACAGTTACTATAATCTTTGTAGGAATTAGTTACACAGGAAATAGGTAGAGAGAGGATATGAAAGATATTATCTGATGAAATGAGTCTTACAGATATTAGCAATTGGAAACGTTCCTTTTTAAGAGGGAATGCTGCAACCTGAAAGCAAGGTGGTAAATGTTAGCAATGCCTCTGAGTGTGGTAGGTGCTAGGAGAGGTTGTAGAATGAGCATCTTTGTATGGACTATTGTGGTACCGGCAAAACAGATTGCTATGGACTCTCAAACTCATCAAGAATGGAGAGCCATTTCTGTAATAACACCTCTCATTTGCTCATATTAGCTGATTATGCTCCTTTCTTTTAGGCTGAGGTTTTATTTGCTTCATCTCAGACCAAAGATGATTTTTTTTCCTCTTCTTCCCTTTCAGATATGATCAAAATGCATTTATTTGTCCTTGAGAAGCAATGTTATTGTTATTTATATAGCAGTAGCTGTGTTCACAGGAGTAATGAAATATCAGCAAAGCTCCAATTTGCTGAAATAGAGAAATATGATACACAGGAAAATAATAAAAGTAGGAAAAAGCGTGGTGATGGGTTAGGGTTTAATTCCTGATTTTTAATGATTTTCCTTTGTAATATTTCCTATGTAGTCTTTGCATTAGAATGTTTCCTTTTGTTTTTGCCATTTTTTCTTTAAGGACTTCAAAGATCAAATGTTGTTAAGATTGCTGTTTCCTAAAAACATGGAGTTTGGAGTGTAGATCTAATGGAGGTGCTGGCCCATGACTGTGAGGGATGAACCCTGCACTTTCTGAGCACATCTGGTCAGTGTCCACATGGGAAATGGAAACTACAACCCCAGCTCCAGGACAGTGCTGGTGTCTGCTGCTATGTTAATGCTGTTTTATGTCTGCTTTCTGTTGTCTAACATCATCTCCTTTTAGAGCATTTTTTTTTTTTAAATATAGGTAGCTTTAAATGTAAGATGTAGACCCCTAATCAATTTTGCTGTTTTACTTTTCTAAGCATCTGGCCTCTGCTTTGTGATTCTCAGTCGCTGCAGGAAGTTTGTGGTCCTGCAGGTCTCTGAGTGGGCTTGTGCCTTTTAACAGAAAACACGTCAGTGGAGAGAATATTCACTGATTAATCTAATGTCCTTTCCAAAATTGGCTGCTTCTATCACAGCCCACTTGTGCCTGCCACCAAGTACATGAAAATAGTCTTGTTAGACAAGAGAGGGCCTGTGCAAGCTATGCACTAAATTTGTCTTTTCAGTAGGACAATGAAATATGTGATGTTCTTGAGATCACTGCTATTTGCATCCTATTGCTCCATCATTCCTAGATTCCTGGACTTGGTTAATGAGTCCCATGCAAAGTGTACTCAGGCATATTGGCAGAGAAGGAAGATGAAATTTTGAGAATCCTCTTTTCTGAATGTGCCATAAAGCCTGATGGTTTTAACTTTTTTTTTTTTTTTTTTTTTTTTTGTAAAATCTAGACTCTGCAGGGGTGCATCTTGGTCAAAATGATCCTAATATCAGAAAATATTCCCTAGCTGTCTACCTAGGGGGTCCTTGCACCTTACTTTGATGCCTGCTTGCTATCTACTGAGGGCAGCGATGGTCACACACGATATTGACCTCTCAGAGCTTGGGGTGGGAGTTCCAAAATTATGGAAAGAAGCCTCAAGCTCTGCCTGGTTCTTGGGTACCTATCTGAGCAGGCAGGTCTGCTCAACAGAGCTGAACCTCATTCTGCTCCTTTCAGTGTCCCTCCCCGGACCTGCCCCATCAGCCTCCATGTGGACTAAATTGCACACTGCTTTTTATTTTTATTTTTAATTAGCTAAGACTCCAGGGCACACTTGGCAGCAGATAGAAATGCCAAGGCATCAAACAATACAGGTTAATAAAATCAACTGTAAAGCTACTGTCTCCAAGAATGACTTGTTCAATGGTTATAACTCTTCAGCAACTATTGCAGTTGCATCCACTTGCAGCACAGGCTGTTTCATTCAGAATTACTTTATTGGATCTATTTGGGTCACTTGCACTAAAATATGTGATCCTAAAAATCAAATCAATGCCAGGCTATTGACAATTATTTATTTGGTGGTTTAGGTAGGAACCAGGAGGGCACCTTTATGTGTCAGACATACTTTTTGTTTTGGCTGTCTTTGTACTGTGCTTTCTGTCAACATAAGGTCTGCCTCCGTATCTTCTAGGCTGTTAGGTAGAGATGGTATTCAAAATTATGCTGGTCTTCCCTTTGAATCTGTGCCTTTATTATGTATTTAGCTGATAAATATTCATGTTAGCACATCTCCTTTCTTTCTTTTTTGCTCATCCTAGCAGACATACTGCTGGCAGGCTCGTACCCAACACCTGAGACTGGTCCTACACCAGAATAAATTCAGAGCAATTCCAATGAGCAAAATGTACTTGAGGAAAAACAAGGTGACAGGGCTGGAATATTTGCTTTTTCTCCTTATTTTCTGAGGGCAAAACTATTCTGATTTAGTCTGTTTCACCTTAGTGCTTCTTTCCCTTCTCTGCTCCATCAGTTAGCGGTTCAGTGCCTCCAAGAATTAACCTGAGATGTCTGCAAAGAAGAGGCAACAATGACAGGTCAAAGGAAAGGCCAAGAATACACAGGTATTTTTGTCTTAGTTTGATCTGTTTTCAGTGGCTTGTCATGGCCCTGCACCATGGTCAATGTTTTCTGTCCATCTTTCTGTACAAATTCTTCGTCCTTCAGCTTTGGTGCCAGTACCTGGGGCAGGCATCTGGGATTAGGAGAAGGACTTTAATGGGCTGATTCTATGTTGACTGTAGGAAAGAAATGATATTTTTATCACCAGACCAGCAATAATGTTTCGGCACTGTTATCTAGCACTGTAGACTGACAAAGTGGTCCTCCTTAGTCTCTACCCCCTAGTAGACAGGGAAGCTGCAGCATCCTAATTTTCCAGATGACAGTGCTCCCAGGCCACCCAGGGAGCTGCAGAAGGATCTGTTCCCAGCTGTGTTTGGCTCCTGTCAGCTTGCCGGGGATGAGCCAAGAGGCTGCTGCTTCCTCCAGAGGAATGTATGCCTTCCAGACTTGCCTGTAAATACAGGCACTGCCTCAACCCTGCAAGCAAGCATGGAACAAAAATTGTAATAAAACATATTAATATGCCAAGTGTTGGCCAAGTTACTAGGGTGCATATTGGCAGAGCTGTAAAGCAGAGAATGAAGTTCAAAAATGCTTGCAGTTATTTACAAGCTTCACATTGTTTTTATAGAATAAATTACTTTCTGGTGTTTTTATGTGGAAAAGGAGACAGGACAGCTGCTCAGCTTTCTTTGAGACATCCTGATCATCATCCAGCTCTCCTGCAGGGTTTTAGGTAGAAACCAGACACAGGTAAGGGACAAAAGAGTAGAAACTCCAGTAAGAAAAGGTTCAAAGACACTTTCTTCTTTGCCAATTTAAAAACCAAGTTCTTTGCACAAAATTGCAGCATCTTTTTTCCCAGGTTTTCTTGTTCTTTGATTCTAGATAAATGAAACCTGGTGTTCCCGAGATGTCACCTTTGGTAGAGCACGCCCATCCAATGCTGATGTTTGCCAGTTCTGCCTGCAAACCTCTAGAGCAGCTTGAACTTATATCCCTTCCAAGGAAGTCAAAGCCATTTTTAGAGGGAAGGGGTGAAAATGGGTGTACAGCTGGTTTTTAATGCTTTCCTGAGCCACCAATCTGAAACATGCTTTCTGATTAATACACAATTTCAGCATTCCTCCCCCACCATAACTCAAATCTTTTTTTTCCCCCACAAGAAACATATTTGGTACTCACCCACAGCATTAAATTTTGTCCTGTGGCATTTTTACCCATTGCTTTTTTTGTTACCAGATGCATGTCTCTGATTGACAGAATTACTAATCCATTATAATCATATTTTCATAATTAGTCCCACTGAGCCTCCAATGCCTGCACGCAAGCAAAGGTAAACTACAGCCTGCCACAATATGTTTTTACTTACTGACAGCTCAGTGTGAAGGAAATGCCTGTCTAGTTCCTGCAACGGTTATTAGAGTTGCCTTTTGTTTTTCTTTTCACTCTTTCTTTCTCATGCTTACTCTTTCCCCCTCCTCCCCACATTTCTGCTAATGTGGACTCTTTGATTATAAGTCACTATTATCCACTTCTAATCCTTAAGAATATCAGGAAATATTGGAGATTGTAACTTCAAAGTCACTTCTGAATAAAAACACATGGAAAATCATCAATTATTCACAAGGCAAAGCCTAAGCAGACATAGATGCCAATACCTGTTTGTTTGCCTGATGGAGGAAAGATTGCCAAATCTTTCAGATTTGTCTTTTTGCATCTTTCACATCACTATGGCAGTGTACTACGTGCCACAAGATCTTGCATACTGTCCAGCCTTTTTGCAGGCTTGGATGACTTTGAGGCTTTAGTTCATCTCTTGGCACCTCACTGAGGGTTTGGCTTTGCTATTGGGAATGGCATGGATGATGAGTCTCCAGGAAGAATTCTGGGACAGTCAAGCAGAACCCATCTGAAGGGCTCTTGGGCAGCAAGCACTATCCCACTCACTGCTCCCCAGGTCTCCTGCCATTCCCAGCCCATTGCCCTATTCCTCTTTGCAGCCATCTGGGCTACTCTGACTTCACCATTGGTTCAATGACATTTGATTTTTTTTTTTCCCCCGACATATTTAGTGTAAGCCTTGGATACTTCTTGATGTATCATCTTTAATATAAAATATTAAACAAAAAGTATTTAATAACCTTTAAAAGAAAACAGTCTGCCTAAAGATGATTTGATATATATGAATATATATGAATATATATGAATATAATGAATATATATATATATATATTTTTTTTTAACAAAAAGCTTGAGGTTAACCTTCAACCTGCACTGATATTTCTACTCACCTGAACCAAGACTTCTCCCCAACAACTTAGTTTCAGGCAGTGCATCCAAGCATGCTATCTGTCCTGCAAGTCCTTGGTTAGGACGGAGGGCAGCAAGGAGAAGTAAAGTATCCCATGCATTCACTGATAGAAAGATAAATCACCGCTGCAGGGATCATAAGCAGTTACCTGACTGCAGGAGATGCCGAGGTCCAGAGGAGAGCAGCAAGGGCTTTACACGTGAAAATCAGCAACCTTCTTAATTACTGCCATCATTAGTCATCTGCACGTGTTGTACAATCTATTCTGATCGCACAGTGGGTAAGTAGGACAGCCAGATAAACTAGCAGGGCTGGTGCCTGGCTTGGTGTTTTGTTTAGCAGACAGCTCTGCTGATCAGAAGTTCAGACTTCCTTCCTTTTCCTGCTACTTCCTTAATTTTTAGGTTGGTGCAAGGGGAGATTAGTTTCTACTGTTTTCTGCCTCTGGTTTCCCTGG
This sequence comes from Oxyura jamaicensis, assembly GCF_011077185.1. Taxonomy (NCBI): domain Eukaryota; kingdom Metazoa; phylum Chordata; class Aves; order Anseriformes; family Anatidae; genus Oxyura; species Oxyura jamaicensis. Next base: position 12,162,588 of record NC_048905.1, on the reverse strand, counting down.
TATTCACAGCTGCTGGGGCACCCTGTGTCTTCTCTGGATCTCCTCCAGTGACAGGATGTGAAATCCCCAAATCTCAGAAGCTGCTATGGAGAGTCCACGTGGGACTCTTTTCCAAGTGCTCTTGTCTGCTGCAGCTGCTCCTTGCGCTGCTCACTACTGTTGTGCAGGCAGTGCACACAGACTGAGCACACCAGTGACACCAGTATTTTCAGGGTTTGCTGGGAGTGTTGGGAAATGGGCACCTCTTTGTTTGACTCCCTTAAAAAAGACAAGGGTGACTACTTCTCCCAGATTCCCATTACTACTACTCCCAGATCCCCACATCCTCTTGCTGTTATGGTATCAGAGATCGTATCTTACTGTTCAGCTCCCAAGAGGATCTTTATGGACTTTAAAATGAACATACACTTGTGTAAAGCCTCAGTAGTGAATGAGTGCTGTTCTGAGCACTGGAGGCTTCTGCTGACACTTTAGTGAGTAGTATTGGTGATAGGGTGGTTGGACTAGATGGTCTTGTAGGTAGGGTGGTTGAGCTAGATGATCTTGTAGGTCCTTTCCAACCTTGTGTTTCTATGATTCTAAGTAAGTGGGATGTGGGTTCTGATCTCTGAAGCTGCATGCATGTTGTATGACTTTCTGTGCCTTTATAACCCAATTCTTGTGTTTTGGCTTTACAGTAATGCAGTGGTTGAATTTGCAGCCCACAAAGGCCTACGTAACAGATCATGCAGTCTGCCTTCTTCACATTTACTTGTCTTTGTTTTTGAAGATATTAGAATTTTCTCATGCCCAAAACAGGGTAGTTGGAGCACATCTTTTAATTTGTCTTTCAAAGTGAGCAGACAGAAGTGACTATTTCTGTAACTCTGAACACTGACATTCTTGAAAACCAAGGTGGGATGGAGCCCTCTGGCTTTTGTTGTGTTGTGTCTTGCAAGAAGTCTTAAAGCACGAGAAGTTTAGAACATATGTAAGATCTGTTAGAGTCTTCACTGTTGCCAGTCTAATTAATGTGGAGATGATCAGATACTCTCTGGCTAAGATGGTTAAAAAGGTAGTGAAACAATAGGAAAGTAACATCCTGGCTTGCTTAGAAAAGGTTGCAGGTGAGTATTGGTTAACGAAGCCTGTGCTAATGGAAAACTAGACCTTGAAGTCTTTCATGAATAAATTTATTAACAAACCCTTTAAAAAGGTCTAACTCAATTTTCCTTCCCATTACCCCCAAAATGGATTCTAGCACAAAGTCAGTTAAGAAGAGTAAGGAGGACAAAACCTGACCAGAAACTACACCAGTTGCTTTTCTGGGGTGAGGCTTTGCATGTGATGGGAGATGACTGCATCCTGATATATCTGTACCTTCAGATTTAGAGCACATGAAAGGGCTGCTTGGGGGACAGCTACTGCCCTGGTGCTCTCCCCTACTCCTCATGATGATATGAAGTCACACCATGCTTGAAGGTGTGAGCTGGTAGTATTGCTTCTGCTCTCTCCTTGTCAGTATCAAATATTTTAACAGTAATAGCATATTAGTGGGAATATAAATCACTTGCTGTAGTGTTTTCCATTGGTACATAGCAAACATTCTCATATAGAGTAGGCTAACCTAGTTCGCCTGGAGTCAGAGCACCCCTATTTATACAGCCAGGACACTACAGAGCATTGCTACGGAGAATTCTTCATGAAGCAAAAAGTGGGCATTTTGTTTGTAGTATGCATTTCCATGCCCTGTGTGGACACAGAGGGGTAGATATTCCTTTTTTACTACCCCAAAGCTGCAGCAATAAATCACTCCACCTGCCTGGGAATGCCATGGATGGCTGATCTTTTGAGGACAGTTCAGGTCAGGGTTCTTTCAGTCTATCTGTTAGATACTGAATAATGTAACCTGGTAGCAACGTTTCAGCCAGTGACACAAATGTGACATTTACCTGCATCATGTCTTTTCTCATCCTACTGCCTTAGATCAAGAAGGCTGAAAATCTCTCTGGTGTTTCGGATGATTGGTCATCTGTGGAAAGGGGGTCAGCTGAAGGTGAAATGGCTGAGAGAGTCGCATCAAAACATCCTCAGATAAACAATCCCAAATGAACATGGCCTCTTTCCCCAACAACTTGCATGTGGTGTACAGCAATGAAATGAAGCATACCAGGAAATAAAAGCAGTGTGGCATGATGCACATTGTTTGTCCAAGGGCTTTGAGGATCACCTGACTGTCAGGGACAGACATATGGTTCTCTGAAACTCTTTGGGGTAACTGCAGGTTTAATTGAGTTAGATCTGCAACTCAGAAAAATTCTTACAATTGATAAATTTGCAGGATAACTTTTTGGGGTGGCTGGTAGCTATGAGGTTTGTTCTGAGGCTGAGAAAAGGATCAAGATGAGAAATTAGTACAGCCTAAATACTAAAGCCCCCCCACATATCTGTAATTTATACTTAAATTTAACGTTTGGCAGTCCCTCAGAGCATTTCTGGTATTCCATGTTATATTGATTTAAGTAACAGAGGCAATAATATTTCTGTACTGGAGGCAATGAAGTGTGTTCTTGGTAAAACTTGGCCAGTGTCTGGGTTTTATATGGTTCAGCTCATCTTCTGGTGAGACTTCAGGGAAAGGAGATTTCACAAACTTGTCTTTGGGGCTCTTGGCCTCCCCTGTCTGCTAGGGAGATCCTGCTGAGGTTCACCTCAGAAGTCATCCAGATTTTTTGTCTTCTGAAGAGAAAGAAAAAGGAATCACTAACCTGTGAGCTAAAATGAGCTTAATCCTCACAGATTTTTGAATCACAGCCCTGAAGCAGTCTGCCTCAACTGTCAGCCTCAAGAGAAGCCTCCTGAAAACTTTACCTTTCCTTCTTCAAACTCTGTGAATTCATCCTTTCCACCCATCTACCAGCTGTACTGGTTCCATAATGGTGTTTCCACCTCTTTTTGTAGAAAGTAGATCTAGATGCTAACAGACCTAAATGGATGAGTTCAGTGAAAATGGTGACTTCTGGCCATCATCCAGGCAGGGCCCACATCTCAGAAAGGATTATCTGTGTGGGGAAACTCAGGCAGCGATTTGGCAAGCACTGTGGGAGTATGTTACGGTTGTTTTCCTAATTGCTCTGCACCACAGAATAGCGTTGGGCTGCTCAGTTACTTGTGGTGATGAGCAGAAAACAGACAGACTAACCGAGTGAAGGTGATCTGATCAAATTGAAGCTATTGCAAATAAACTTCCCGAAGAGAAGAAACTAACTTAGCTGAGTGTTTGTCAGCCTGTCAGTTTATCTCCCGCTCTCCATGCCAGGCTATCCAAGCACAGAGCTCTGCAGTGATTGCTTCAATTTACTCATGTTATCTGTGCAGGAGGGAATGGGGGTGGAAAAGTTGGTATCTGCATCAAAGGAAAGCAACTGGAGAAGCAGAGGAGTGCACCGAGCAGTTCCCAGAGCTGCAGACTCTGCGGGTTAATTGTAAAAAAGGACCAAATGTGTTGTAGGAAGACTAATTGTAATAAATTGGCCAAGAAACTTAAAACTTTGGTTGTGCATTGCAGCAGAACACAAATTAATTCTTGGGAGCAGACAGGGCCCCAGGTTGGCAGAAGGCTAATGTAATTGGCTCTGGGTGCACTCAGACAGCAGTGGCATTTCAGTGCCTTGGCATTTGAGAGGTAACAAAGGCGCGAGAGCCTGCCCTGCCAGCTACAGCACTAGAACTGATTTGATTTGGTGCATGCTAAAGCGACAATGATCCTACTGTGTGGCCTCTGGATGATCACAGAACAATGAACAAATGCAGATAATCGCACAGCAAGAGCCGTGGCAGAAGAAAGGCCAAAGAGACCCCAAGCAGGGGGAATGAGAATAGAGCCAAAGGCAGGAAATGGCCTCGCTGGCTGAGAACTGGGGCTCCACCTGGACTGGGAGCACTGCAGGCATCAGACTTGTCTTGTCCAGCTTTTACCAGAATAGAATAGTAAGGATAAGCCAGAACACATGTTGGAAATGATTTAGTGGTTCAATATTTTTTGTTTTGTTTTAACTGTAGCTGCTCTATCTTTCCATGACAGAAAGGAGACTAAATGTTGTAGTGTGGAAGGTGGAGGTATCACTGACAGTTTGCTGAAAAATCTGAATTTAAGAATGCCTGGATTAATTTACTGCTGGGAAGGTGGTCTGGGGTAATCTACATCAATTAATTTAAAACGTTCTCCTCCTTTGGTTCTGTCTGGCTTGTGGTAAAGGCAAGATACAATACAGGATTTTCCATACTTTACAAACCCTGAAAGAAGTAGATGATGCAATCATCTACATTGAAACAATAATAATAAACTTAATATAACTTTTCAAAGTTGCCAGAGTTGTGAAAGTGCATCTCTTATACTACTGCAGTCCTGCCCTGGGGGCTACACTGCCCAACACCATTGTTGCCTCTTCTGAACCCCTCACATTGGGGCAGAAAACCCTACAGTAAATAATGGAGAATTTGAGATCTGCCTTTTTGTCTTTGGCAATACACAAGAGAGCTGATGTGCTTATCAGCAGTGGGATATACTTATTTTTGCTACCTTTCATATCTAGTTAGCTAAAAATAATAAAATATTCCCCTGTTCTTCCCATTAGTTTACCTTTAGTAGTCTTCCTGTGCCTGTCTGAAGCTTGCTTTGGTTCTTTATGAATCAGTAGTTGCCCAGGGTTTGAAATAGCAGAGCTGTAGTTCTGCTTTACCTGTTTGCTGCTTGTGACCCACAAATCTCCGTTCCTGGGACGCTGGGTGCACCCACAGCAATGCCATGCTCACAGTGAGGGCTGCACTGGGAGGAGACAGATGGAGGTTTTGATTTCATTTGCATCTTCAAAGCAAAGGCTAGTTATTCCACTTGGGCACAGGAGCACAACTTGGGGAGATTGCTTAGAACTGCAGCATGGAATGAGACTTGATGACTCCCCCCAAATTACAGACTTTGCTTTCTGTCTCAATTTCCCTGTCCATATGGTCTATCTGAGGTACGTGATTCTTTCCTTTTCCTGGACTGTCTCATTCTTGAGAGCATTTCTGTGCTGGGAGGGACGTCATTGCTCTCCTGGTTCTCTTTTCAGTGCTGGACGCTGCTCCCAGAGAGCCGTACTTGTGCAGTTACTACAGAAGACCCACGGACTCCTAGCATTGCTTTTTCCTTTCATCCTGCCACTGCAGTGCTAACGGAGTGGTGCGCTGATCTGGTGTGCAGATGTCTGCTGCCTGAGAAGAGCTTTGCACACAGAGATTCAGAGATGCCTTTTGTAATAAAATGTGTGGCAAGTTATAACCTGACAGTTCTTCACAATCATAGGAAAAGACCTGTACCAGGTATTTAGAAAACAAAACAAAAACACCACCAACAAAGTAAAATTTTTGTTGTGCAGTGACTTTCCAGACCACTTCAGTGTATGAAAATACCACCATGAAATATTTCCGTTCAGAAAACTGTAGGAACTTCTGTTATCTTTCTAATGCATATCTCCTGGGTAGTTGTTAAATGCATGAACATTACACTGGCATTTCCTCTTTAAATATTGTCATTTTATTGCTTTATCCTATCTAGAGGAGAGCAGAAATTATCCTCTAATTACAAAGAATTTAATGGTGTTGGTTATGCAGTGTTTCAGTTGACACACAGCAAGACAAAGCTTAGAGTTTAGCATAGTCCTACCATGCATCACTGATTCATCTTTTCATCCTGGAGTGCAGTCTTTCCTGAGCCTCTGCTAAAAGCAGGTAAAAGATCGTAAGCTGGGGATGTTTCAACTGCCTGAGTCAAAAAGAGTGGAAATGGGAACTACAGGGAGGTATGGGCAAGGTAGTTCATGTTGCTACTTTGCTGTGCTGCTCCTGAGAAGGGAGAGGAAAGCTTGGGAATAAAAAACCTGTCATTATCAAAACACGACACTACAACGTGAAGAGGTGGAGTAATTTATCTTTAAGTAACAGGCTGACCTATTCAGAACTGTAATTTTAATGTAAGGCTAACCTTTGAAAATAGAACAAGTGATATAAATTATTAAGGAACAGACATCCGTCAGATAGATGGTCGCTATTAGTAATTTTATGCATGAATGGTTATCTTCAAAGGTAGCATTGCTGTCTGCTGAGAAAGAAAGTGGAAAAGCAGGTTACCTTAAACTGATGTGTAAGGCTGACTTTTAATCGGTATTTTTCCAATCCAACTGAAAAAGACTAAAACAGTGTCATCTCTTTGATCCTTAGCCAGCGTAAATACTGAATTGTTTTCCTAGCAGAGGAAACTCCCAGTAATTTTGCTGATGGCCCAGCAGTTTTAGGGTTCAAACAGGTTGTCATGTGTCCGGATTTGAAAATGGGATGTCCCAGTTGCTGAGCAAAGGAGAACTGATACCTTGACACCCCAGATGGAATGGGTTGGTAGAGGGCAGCGCCCACCTCTGCTTTGGAGTTCTGGGTTTGAATCATTTTAGGAGAGGAAAGGTGTGAGTCGCTTTTATTCTGCAAGTCTTCAAGAGGAATGTTTCACAAAACTTCGGCATCTGTCACCCTGATGGTGTTTGGCCCATGTTTTGAACTTCAAACTGGAGAAGGGAAAATGCCAGTTATTTGTGAAAGCTCTTTTCCCACCATTTTATCAAGCTGCTTTTTTCCCCCTCTTTTCATGAGTTTCCTTCTGTTTTGTTTGCTTGTTTACTTTTTTTCCAAACTAACTCTATGCCATTGTGAACTTTGACCAAAGTACTGCAGTGCACTTAATGGAAAACTAAATTTGAAGGAAAGCTAAATTTGAATCCTTTAGAGAAAGCGTTGGTAGGAGACTCATCATAAACATGATTTTCTCCATCCTCCATTCTTTGCATATGTTTGGCATGGAAAAGCAGGAAAGTGAAGATAGCCTTAAGCTTCATATTTCTAGCCTGTTTGCCCCTGTAAACTTTTTTTTTTCTTTTTTTTTTTTTTTTTTCTGTCTGGAGCTTTTGGTAAGTCTTGTCTTTCAGTGTCAGATGTTGCTATTACTAAGCTTCTGAATGGGATGTGCCATCCTTTAGCTGCACTCAATACTTCTGGAGGAGTTTAGCCTATACTGAAGCATGTCCCTGTTGAATGGGAGCTATACAGCAGAAGTGCTGCTTCAGGCAGCCCCTGCACTTCTTTTGCACAGTGACTCTTAGCCGTTGTGGATCAAGGGCTGTTACCTCTACTGCAAGACTCTATCTGGCCGCTTCTAACCTCCAAAAGAATCTGGAAACTGTCTGCATGAGCATCTCTTCTCAGCAGGAATCCTCCTTTTCTAAGGTTTCTAAAGGAAATGGAATTTATGACCCTTTTGACAATATCTAGGAAATTTATTTTCTGAATCCTATTTTCTTCAACCTCACTTGAGCAATTGGCAGGGAAGAAGACTGGAAATGTAAGCGATTACTCCAGTGTATTGGAATCTTACTGACTTTTCTCTTTTCCTCTTTTATCTCCATGTAGTTCATTGCTGTGCCAGGATGAATGCCTCATGGTTACAGCACTGGAGTAGAATGTAAATGATGCAAATTTAAATCTGCAGCTACGTCAAAGGCTTCCTCTGTGACAACATTAAATAGTTCTGTGATTTCTGCATGTAATTTTGGATACAAAAGGTATCTGAAAATATGACCTTTTCTCACATTCTTTTTGTCTGTTTAGACAATCATGATGCAGGCTCTCTGAATATTTGAAAGCCCTTCACTTTGTCTGTTTGAACAAAGTGTCTCCTGTTTGTGTTGAAATGATACAGGGTTAACACTTTGTACAAGAAAAAAAGATAAGCATTTGGTGTACTAATTTCAGGAGCAACTGTTTTCAGTAGCCTGGAACCTTTCTGCAGTATATTGATGTTTCAATTTGCACAGAGCAGCAGCTGCCCTTAATGATAAAGAAAAGAGACTGCTCTGCTCCGCGATGATTTGACATGGCAGCAGTAGTCTTGTGGAATGTGACATGACAACTTGAAATAATGATATGTAGACATGGTGCCACAGACATGTCATGAAATAACATAAATTTCTGAAAATGATGGGAAGAAAAAACATCTTCAGAACAAAAATATTGAGACAAAATTTGTCACTTAACACATTTGAGGTAGAGACGAATATGCCAGTTAATGTGATTCCTACTAGAAATAGTTCAGTTTAATTGGTGTTTTATAATTGGAATCTTTAAAATCAACACCATCATCTTGTCATACATGAAAGTAGATGATTTTCTAGCACTTGCAAAAGCTTTTAGTGTAAACTTTTCTGATGCTGGAGATCTGTGTGACCACACTCCAAAGGCCGTGGAAGCTATGTCCACCTAAGTAACAAGCCTCGAGAGAACCACATCTGTAAAGCAAAATGATGCTGAAGGTCCAGCCCTGACACTATGCACACTTCAAAATGGGTGCTCCAAGCACAAGCTGTGATGGGATCCAAATCCCAGTAAGTAGAGACAAGCAGGAGAGTGTCTTCAAATCTTGAAGACTCAGCCCAGACTAAAACATTAATACACTCACATCCAAAGACAACAAGTCTCCCTTAATGGTCCCAAAAGATGAATAAAATTATTTATTCAAACAATCAGATTAATCCCGCTGTAAGTAAAGGAATTTCCTTTGCGTTGATTAGAATTGGATCAGCAGTTGACCCTTTTATCTAGGAGTTTCCTTCATCCAGCTGGGCTTTGATGGCTTGAAGAATAATGGAAATTGTTTGTGAACCATCTCTGATGTTGGGTAACAGAAAAGCCAAAACCTGACCTATGAATCATCTCCATTACAAATAATGCCAGTGTGGCCCTTAGACCCTGCTGGACAAATGTCTGTGCTAATATCTGTTCAGAACTTTCTTCCCCCCTTACTGTTCTCTTCAGCCTTCCCTTTCTGTAAGAGAAGAGACTATGCTTCATTCTTCTATGTAGCCTTCTGCTGAACAAAAGCAATTGACTCTGAAAGTCATACTGTGACATCAAACCCTTAGGCTGCTCAAAGCACTGCACAGGGTTTTAGATGTGAAGCTCCTATTGAATTTAATTGGAGCTGTGCAGCTGCATCAAAGCCTCCAAGATGCACATCACAAAATATTCACGTTGCCTCTCTCTCAGCCACATTTGTTATAATTTAAAGGAAGTGGTTTCCACTCCTTGTAGGTGCAAATTTGTGCCTGCATAATCTATGAAGACATTAGCATTTAGACATTGAGCAACCTTGAATTGTATGCACCACTCACTTGGTAAACAGCTGAACTGGGTGCATATATGCTGTCAGTTAATTCTAGCTGCAAAAATGGATTCCATTTTTTAAAAGTCAAGCCCTATCAGATATCTGCTCTTCTGTTACTTGCACATAAAATGCTTTAAATTCTAGCATTTTAACATCTCCCTTGTCCAGATAGAAACTTTCCATTGCAGGTTTGTTTGCTCTCAGTTTGCTGGATTCCAAGGTTATTCGAAGTTGCTTTCCTTTCAGCAGGAGAACAAGACAGAAAGGTGGCATTAAAATACAGATGCACGACTTCAGTTTGTGTAGCACTCTTGAACAGAAGGTCTCTGGGGGCAGGTCTTGGCTTTCTGATATAAGTTTTTCAGAGAAAGGGTAGGTGAAAACCCTCCACAAGAGGAATACAACATAATACAACATACCATCGTATAATGTAGTAAGGATGATATCACTTACTTTAAAGCCACATATTTATCTATATATGCATCTGCAGAAATTATTTCAAAAAGTTATACTCTGTTCTGACTTAAATATACACCCTTCAGTATTTGTCATTGTCTAGTGTTAAAGTACATCCACCTCTAAAGGCTGCTTAACTTAGAAGAATTAACCAGTTGACTGCAAAGCAAGTCTGCTAAAAATGCAATTCCCTAAGTGAAGGGGGAGTGCTTCTGTTTATAGGGAAAAGCCCAGGTGTAGAGAGAATGAATACAGCTTTCTCGTCTCCACCTCTCTGCTGACTAGCCTTGATTTGGTAACCTGGTATCATCTTGTTCTGCCCATCAGTAAAATGGGTATAAAACTGAAAGTAAGAATAACATAGAGCAGCCAGTGCCAAAAAATGACTTCTTCATGGTACTCTCCTTCTACAGAGTTGCTAAGATTGACGCTGAAAGCACATGTGTTACTATATTTTATAATTCCCTGCTTGTTAGCTGTATTGAATGAACTGGCCATGTGTATAGCCCTAATCTGTTGCAAATAAAAAGTAAAATGTGTTATCTTAAAGCACTCTGAAGGCAAGCTGGCTGATAATCAGAAAATCAAAAAGATCTGATTACTCAATTGTTTGTAATTGCTGGTCCACACCCATAATTCATGTTTCTGGGCTGATCTGAGATCTTCAGAAGCAGAGTATATTAGGAAAACTTGTAGTTCAGTTTGTTGCTGTCAGGCTTTGTAAAATCACTTGTATGAACAGGTTTCAGAAATACTGTTTTATCCTTCAGCCTGGGAAAGATTTGCCTCATCAGCAAGGTGTTTCTATTTTAGCTGCCTACCTTTCTAATTGAATTTAAAATATAACAGAATCATCACTAGCACCACTGCAAACCTTTCCTAGTGTGCTTTGGATGATTTTGTCTTGCTGCTGCAGGGTTTTTTGCATACTTTTGGGAATACCCAGGGAAAAATGCAAATTGTGACATCGAGTTGCTTAGCTCTCCCCAACAACTGACAAGATCTAAGTACATTTTCTGTGTTTATCTCTGACTGCTTCTGATTTCACTTGTTGTTGTGTGTTTAGATTGAAAATTGTTTTGTATAGATAGACCTGTAGTGTTAATATCCTTCTTTGATGGTATTACTCTTTGGGAATATTAATGAGTGGCTTCTCTGTGCAGCATCTTTAAAGCCTTCTACTGTTGGATTTTTATTTTTACTTTTAATGGTGAAAGAGCACTGCTGAAGGCCTCTTGGGTAAATAGTGTTTAAAGTAGTCCGTACATTTTAATTAGCAAAGAAATACATAGATAAGGATGAAACGTTTATTTTGCTCAGGTGAACCATGAGAACATCAGGCCCACAGATAGCTTAGTTTAACACCAGAGAGATTACATTTCTTTCTCTTCGTTCAAATCTTAGAAATGCCTTTCTGATACAAGCAGTACAAATTAAGGCGAGAGAGGTGTCTTCTCTGCTGGAGGTTTAAAGTCCTTTTTGCTGCACAGTATTAAGATGCCCTATACAGGAGGGGAAGAAAAAGCAGAACTAGGAAAAGAAAACTGCAGCATGTTCTGTGATACACAGCATATTTGTATGTTTTAATAATCAAAAATCAATTTTCTGTCTGAGCTTCAGGGGGTTAGGAGATACTGCTTCTACAATGTACTTGGCATTCCCTGATCTCAGAGCTGAAACTGGCTTTTGCAGTTATATTGGTTTTAAGCTCAATGAAAAGTGGACAACTTTATAACATTCTTTTTCTCTGTAAGGCACAAGTGAATTGTGCTCTAGGCACCTCTCTGCAAACAGGCACACACACTCCTGTCATGCAGAAAAAATGTATTTGAGATCAAAGAACTTCATCTTTGGAGGCTGGTACAGCTCCAGGTCAACCAGAGCAGAATCAGGAGTGTAGGTCTTCTCAGAGAAGTGGGATGGGTAATGAGAGGCATGGAATAACTGGATATTCAAAATTGCCACCAGAAGATGGACCTCTGGCACTTGCGCTTGCTATGTAGCCAAAAGCTGGTCATTTGACCTTGCTTTTAGTTTATATAAAGTAGAACCCCTATGGCATACAATAGGTAGGTTTTGAGGCAATAGGTAAGCAAGGACTCTTAGAGGCAGGTTTGTTTTCTGAACTTCCATCAGTCTGGTTACTTGAGCTCTAAGCTAAGGCTATCACTGTTTCTCAGGAAGAGTACTTAGAGATGGGAAGAAATTTAGGCAATACATGGGTCTCAGGAAATATGTTTAGCTGTAAATTATTTTTTAGCTGCTGCAGTATTATTTCTCTGCAGTCCTCTCTGAAAGTTAAGCTATGGAAATTGCTGTGTTTGGAGATTAGCAAGGTTTGTTCTTAAAGAATATCAGGATGACAAGGAAGGTATGGCACATGCAGAGCTCCTCATAGGGTTCCATCTCATTTCCACACAGTTTTCTAGTTTTCTAACAAGGTAATTAGCTCAGGAACAAAGAAATCTGCATGATTTTTCTGAGATCAGATGGAAGGGATATTAGCTAATTGGATGCACCAGAGGAGGTTCCCAGTAAGAAGGCAAAGTCATGGATGCTGCCATTTCCCCTTCCTTCTGTCTTTAAGGAGCAGCTGGACTTTCTCATGCTAAAACAGAGTGAATGACTGACAAAGATAATGGTGAAATTTTATTAAATGTTTTCCTGAGACCATTGTCGGCACAAAATCTGTGCAGACGTCTTGTATAAAGATGGCTCTTAGGTTGGAAATAAAAGGAACCCATCACACCTTGCACTGCTCAGTGCGTAGGATTTGGTCTTAAAAGGTGCCCGGTCTTGTGCAGTGACAGACAACATATGGACTCAACACAGCCCATTGTCTTGCTTCAAGAGGAGGCTTAACATCCCATAAAACTTGACTGAGATCCTCTGATAGAATAAACTCATGTAGACTCATGTAGATTCACTGTGCGTTACAGCATTCAATTAAGCAAAACAGTTTGAAAGGGATCATTTCCACGTCAATGCAAGGTTGATTCAATTTCCATACCTAAGACCCAAATGGAAAAGGACAGTGTCTACTCTCAATGCTGTGTAGAGCAGCCCAATGTTTGGGATATTCAGAGCAAGAAGGGCAGGCCGGCAGTCATTAGATCTGTGCCAGACAAGGATCCCATGTGCTGGTGAGGCCTGGAGCTCTTCCATCTGCTCTCCTTCCCGAACCCATTGCTGTGCTGATAACATCACAAAAGCATAAGCCTTTACAGGAAAGGCTTTGAAGAATGGTTGCCAGGTCCATAGTCGTCATCATGTGCAAGTGGGTAGATTTGTTAAAGAAAACATAAGCTGGAAGAGCCTTCCACTTCCTGAGGAAAAGCTTTTTGTAGAAACTTTTGCCATTCACTGGTCATTCGTTATGGTCTTTTCAGAAATAAGTCAGTGCTGTCTCCAACCTAATTACTAGTGTAAAAGACAATTTATCACTTACCAAAGCTCTGATTGCTTTTTCAGCCTTGCATGGCCTCTTGGTTGGTAGATGGAATTGTGTACAAGATTGGCATTTTTATTTCTTAAGGGAGAGTTAAAGAAAGAAAAGGGTCAAAAATTCAACTCAATTCTATGCCTAAATGCCTTCCTGGTGTTTTTATTTATTTTTTAATACAATCTCATAGCACTTCTCCTTTAGAAATCAGGAAAAGTAAATCTTATTTAAGAAGTCTATCTTTGGGTTCATATTTTTTAAAAGATATTGCTCCAGAGAGTGAAGATGCAGATTCCATAGCCTAAAATGTGCAAGCATCAGCAAGAGAAATATCTCATTTAAAAAATATCTGAGGCATACTTATTAATTAATGCACAAAAAATATTTGGTGTGCAAAAATTTCTGGCTCTTTCTCATTTTCATCACTGACTTCCTCTTCTTCTGAACTTTAGATGCAACTCTGAACAAACCATCTTATGTTATATTTTTGCAGATTTAATAATGAGAAGAAAACAGGTCATATGTTTTGATAGAAACATTAAAGGGAAGTGTTTAGACTGCCATAGCCATACTCAAATTTGATTATAGGGAATTAAGTTTCTTCAAAGCAAATGGTTTTCTTTTACTCCTCAGTATTTCTCATGTAATTAGCAAGTTGGTTATATTAACTCAGTTGACTGACGATATTACTGATATTATCAACTTCCACTTGTGTGTACGGGGCTTTATTAATTTCTTGTTTGCTTATGAACTTCTTTGTCAACAACGAAATTGGTGGGTAAATGTGGACCACGCGTGCCATAGTAATGTGTTGTTTGCTTTGCTTATCAGTAAATAACAAATTTCTGGCAAATAAAAAAGAGCAACAAGGGAGCAGGTGGGTCTTAGGGGGTTTCTTTTGCCATTGTTGGCACTTTGTCATGTTGCTAAGCTACAGTAGCTTCTGGCTTCTACTTTAGAGAGCAGAAGTTATTTTTAAAGTATAATGAGCACTGTACCAGGGATTCCCAAAGCTGTTTGGGATGTGGCTGTAATACAAGGGGGATTGAGAACGTGTTCTGGAGGCCAACAGTGCAAAACACTGGTCCGGTACAAAACCAGCCCTGAGTGCTGCGTTACAATTACAAAGATGTGCCCATCACTTATTTCTTATTTTTTAAATGCCTTAAAAATAGCAGACAGCAATAACTAACAGGTGGATCTGATGGTACATGCCTGAGACTCTCAGAGTACGGGCTGAGCATGGTGGCTTTTCTGAGAATGTAGGAATGATCGAGACTAGAAGAAAAACTTTAAAATTAACATCCCCAAAGAGAATACTCCCAGAACAGAAAATAATTCATTACTGAAAACTTTTCTGAAGCACCAGAAGGGAATCTGAGTGTTTTTACTTCAGGTTCAACTGCTCTGGTAACCTTACAAAACTGCAGCTCTGAACTGAAAAATGGAATCAACATTGGTACTGGAACTGTGGAAAAAATGTGCAGATTTTAATCAATATTCCAGTTGGTGAGAGGAAAAACATCATTTTCAAGCTGGTTAGAAGTTGTGCTCTACCATCTGTTGCTGGGCAGTGTAAACCCTCTGGAAGGGCTGGAGTTCAACTCCACTTGGCTTGAGGTGCAGCCAGCTCCTGTAGCTGAGGAGAGGAGTCTGGGGGGGTCTGGTGGTGGCAGCATATGACTGAAAGCTGCTGGGAGACACGGGGGGATGGCCTGAGTCCAGGCAGATGAGCACAAGGTAGCTTAAAGCAGAAGATTGCTAAGTATTGTGCTTTGGCAGCGAGCTGTCTGTATGAGGGCTGTGACAAGCTGGGGAAGAAATCGTACAGGGCAGTGCGAGGGGAAGGGCTGCCCAGCATAGGCTGCAGCAGGGAACCAAAACCCAAAGGGAAGTGCAGGCAACCAGTGAATCTATAAAAGATGGTGATTTCTGTCCTTTATCATCTCTTTTCTATCAGCTAACAGTTTCTAGGTGCAAAGACTAACTCAATACACTACTTGCTAGAGTTAGGCAGTGTTGGTAGATCCAGCACAGTGAGAGGTAGGACTTTGATAGTATGTCCTCTAGGACTCAGTTCTTCTGTCTGAAGTTATTCTTTCACCCAGACTCATCTCTCTTCTTCTGCTGTTGAAACAGTCCTGAAGAAGAGTATTTTATTTTATTTTTTAAGTTTATAAGGCTGTCTCAGCTTTACTTTTAATGAAGTCTGTAGGCTTCCTATTGCTGCTAAAGGTATTTCCATGGGGGTGTAGGGAATATTCTAGTCCATACAAGGGAAATGATCTTCTCTGCTATTTGGGAATCTGATAAAAGACTGGCAATGTTATTTCTGGGTTTTCTCCTAGGCTGAATTGTCTGTATTCTAGATTCTTATGTGTAAGAGAAGAAAGTATGTGAAACCTCAGAGACCCAGCTGGGGAGAAGCAGCAAGCCCCAGGACACCTGTCTAGGGGAAAAACCAGAATAGCTGTAAAGATGACATTAGTGCTAAGCATTTCTTTTGCAGATGGTACAGGCAGAGACTGACTTGCACACAGACTACCTGAGGCACTTCTCCCTTTGTGCCCCCAGGAGCCTGCTGGGATGTCTGATTCATCCCTGCAGGCTGAGACAGAACTGTCAGGCTCTAAAAAATGGATTTGAAAGGGGTTTCACTCGTTGTCACAGCATGGCACTCTTCAGGACAGCTAGCCCTCTGCTGAAATCATAATAATTGTGCCTTGGCTTCTCAACAGATGCTGTGCTGGATTTCCACCCTCCCCTGGGATGTGGGTTCCTTATGCATGACACTGCTTCAGAGACCTTCTTAGAACAGATGAAGTCAACAGGGGGTCTGCAGAAACAGGCTTTTGAAAGAGTTCTACAATGTAATGGGGGGCAGGAAACTTTCCATATGGTTTAAAACCTCCCTTTGGAGTATGAGAGGATTATGTCTGTGCTCAAAATGTATAGGTAAGTCAGCAAAATGCAGAGTGAGGGTCTGGTCATTGCTGTCCTCAGCTCAACACTGTGCAGGGATATTACAAACCAAGACAAGAGTGACAGAGAGCAGTGGTGCTGCCATGAGTGAGCCACGTTGATTTTTATTTTTTATTTTTTTGGTATAGAGCTAAGATATATTTTTGCAGGTGTGATCAGGGATGTCTGCTAAACGTGAGCCATGGCTTCATATTCTCAGTGATTCAAGAGCAGTCCCAGTTCAGAGCCCACCATCTGTCCCTTGTTCCTGGCACCATCCTTCCAGGCAAGGCTGCAGTGGGTCAGTGCTGCAAAGTGGCTCCAGCTGCCAACTGGAAAGCCATGATGGTGGGGAGGCAGTGCAAGAGGTTGATTAGTCACTGGTTTTCTTAATAAGGGAATTAGGGAGCACCCAAACCATTGAGAGGGTTAAAAACTCATAAGAAGCATTATTTCCACATACTGCAGAACAAAACTGTGGAGTTTGTTGCCATATGATTTGATGGGGATAAAAAGTTTGGATGGCGTCCAAAACCCATTGGGAAACATTGCGGAAGGAAAATGCATTGACTTGTAAGCACAGTGTTGCAGAATTTTCTGGGACTGGTGACTTCTCCCAGTTCCTAACCATAGAAATGCCACTTTAGTCCTATTCTCTGTGCATCTGCAAATGATGACTCTCAGGTACGTGGTTAGACCCCAGGTGCACATAACCAATATGGCAATTCCTATGTTTCTTATACTGGTTTAAAAGCCTGAAGCTATATGGATGGAGATAATTTGGGACTCCTTTCAGTGTTTAGTCTCAGGCTGAAGAATGGCCAAGAATGATGAAAAAAGGAGGGAAAGCAAATGTGTGTAGGATTTATTACTTTCGTTTTTTATGGGACATAGTCTAGCATTGAGCAAGCCTTTTAATTCTGGGCTACATTTGTAAAATAACAGGCAGTATTCTCCTTTTGTATGAAAATGAAGTCTACACCAAAATATTTTATGATTGAAATAGGCACACATGATGGTGAGGACAGCCACAAAGGCATTTTGGTAAGGTGGTGACTGGCCACATAAGACAGGGAACTGGTCCTATTTATCCGTTCAGACCAACATGGTTTGCAGGCTCCTTCAAACAGTAACAGTTTGTATAGATGCTTGGCTTGTCACAGATCCAAAGTAAAACACATTAGCCTCAACCTAATGAAAGAGGTTAAGATAAACAAATCTTCATATTTGTTGTGAGCTAAGAGCGTGTATGTGAGCAGTTACTGCAGATCAACCAATGTGTGCTAGCTCATTACACTGCAATAACTTGATCGTACTTCTGAGCCCTTGGGCTTCTGAGTTTACTGCAAGGATCTTTGTTTACTGCTGAGCTCATACCTCCTCTTTGTTCTTCTGCGAGTACTTCCACTGGAAGTTTACACTCTTCTCTCTCGTCACCTGCAATTCCTCTGACATTTGTTTGAAAGACACCTCAAATCCCAGAGGCAAGATATAGCAGCAAGTATATCTTGTTGTTGACCTTTTTGGGAACCTCCCAAGGAACAGCCCTGGAGCTGTTTCCTCTGAAGTACACTGACCCATTTATATCTGTGACAGATGCCTGGGAGGTGCCAAGATGCAGGTTTCCTACCTTAAGAAGGAGCAAAGGTCTGTGCTCATTCAGCCCTATGGAGGGTTAATTATTGTTTTGCTTAAAAAAGCATTCGGCTGCCCTTAGGTATAGGAATTTATTTAAGCCTTATCTGCATAATTATCATGTTTATTGCTCAACACAGCTGGATGGATATGAAGAGTATGCAGTTTTTGATACACACTTTATGTCAGAACCATTACAAGGGAAAATGATCATCTCTTATAGCCCCTGCAAAGAGGCTGGCAGTGATAGTTAGTGTTCTGACTTTAAAAAACAGATCCTAGGAACAGATTTATTTGGTATATTTACATATTTTTGATTCTAAAGCCTTTCCTTACTTCATGGAAATGTGTTTTGTGGTGATGAACAGCCAGGATTTTGAAGGGTGATTGGTGACCCAAGTTGCTTGGCTTAACAGGCTCAAATTCCAGAGGGGAGGGAATTGCATTCTGTGTAAAGCATTCCCCTCTTTCAGGGGCTCCTGTCATGCACCCAAAATCCCCAGATGTCTTCAGAAATCTTAGGCACTTCTAACCTCAGCACTGTGGAGATATTTATTACAGAAATCGTGGAGTTGCCAGAAATAAATAAATAAATAAATTGTAATCTATGAGTTTTTTTTTTTAAATCATCTTGCAAAATGGCTGTTGCTCTATTTGAAAGCATAGCATGTTGTATCTTCTGTAGGTGAACTTTGATGAGGTGATGGTGGGTATTTCTACGTGTATCATGGGGTGTAAGCTTCTGAATGGTTCAACTTTGATTCATTCATTAGAGAGTGCTTACTATTTAAAAAATTCATACTACTGCAGTAGGCAGCATGCTGCAGTCTGACGGCTTCCCGGGCTAGCCTGCATCGTACAGAAGCCTTGTAAGCACCTGCATCACACAACCCTGAGGCAGCAGCTGCCTCATGCCAGTGTGACTGCCAGTGATCTGGAATAACACTTGAAATTGAATGAGATGCACACAAGTGCAAGCAAGGGCAGGGATTTCTGCTCTATCATCAAGCCCCTAACAACCCCTTTTCTGTGAAAGGTGGGGATGGGGTGCAGATGTTAGCAGATAATGTCTCATGCAACAGTGCTATGAAATGAGAATATAAAAGACCCAAAAAGTAGCATTTCAATTGCTATCATCTTCATCAGAGATGAGAGCTATTTAATTTAAAAACCCGATTGCATGTGGTGGGAGTAGATACCAGTCAGTCTGTTGTCATTAGCCGGACTGCCAGCTACTTCTGTTTTCTGTTTGTTTGTACGCTATATGAATGACTGTGGTTGGTGAGAAGATGGAGCTTTTGCACATAAGTCAAAACAGTTA
Organism: Oxyura jamaicensis; assembly: GCF_011077185.1. Lineage (NCBI taxonomy): Eukaryota > Metazoa > Chordata > Aves > Anseriformes > Anatidae > Oxyura > Oxyura jamaicensis. The sequence continues at coordinate 12,143,547 of NC_048905.1, read as the reverse complement.
GAAGGGAGGGAGGTGAACACCCATTGACTATGACTTTGCATCTCCTTTGCTCCACTAATCACTTTGTGTTCCATAGATGATAAAGTACCTATCACCACTTTTCAGCAGGAGACGTCTCTTCCCATACTGACATCCTGCCCCTATCCTCAGTTACCCAGCTGTCTTCTCTCTTTGGGTCTGATCAATATCTCTACTCAGACAAATTGCTTTTGACTTGCTTGCTCTGAAGAAAAGCATGCATGTAACTTCCAACTGCACGAGCGCTTATAAAAAGTTGTATTATTTCCACATGCAAGCATCGTATGGGTCTTAGTTATAGCTTTATCCCTGCAAAATAGTGGTGTCATTACGGACGGATGACCATGGTGAAAAATAACCATCAGATTAAAAGGCTGTGTAGCAGGAGATACTTCTTGAAACCCTTACATGTATGTAAATCCCTTTGGCAGTGAAAAGAAATCCTGGGCAACAGCACAGAAACTGACTTGCCCTTCATCCTAAGGGTTGTGAAATGTAGGAGATGAAAATAGAAAGTATTTGATTATTGTTATGTCTCCAGAATGCTTTTCCAACTCAAAGACATTTCAGAACTGAGCATTTGTTTAATCTCCTTTCCCATTTTTACTTTACAGGTTTGTGGATCAGAACCAAGTGTCAGGTGGGCCAAGGGATCGGTGTCAAAATCAGAAGTCTGAATCTGGTCTGTGAACCTGGGACAATCTCAGGCTGAAGGATATGATACTCTCAAGTGAAGTGAGAATGTAAGTGTTTTAATTGCTCCTGGACACTGCCAGCTTCTGTTCATGGACAGATTAATTCACTGGGTCTGCACATGGAGAGCAGAGGCCTGCTGAGCCACCCCATATTCTCTGCAGAAGTGGCAAATGGGAAGTCTCATTAGTAGCTTATGTATTTGACATCAAGTTTTAACAAGGTCTGCAAATACATGACTAAGCCTATCATTTGAAGATTTTTCTGAATGTTTTTTTCCATCAGTTTTTTTTTTTTTTTTCCTTTTTTATCTTAATTTGAACCTTAAATTTGGTTGCTGTTGTTATGAATCCAAAGTTTTAGTAAGGGAAGTAGGTGAGATGCTTCCGTTCCTCTGCAAATCATCCATAAACGAGGAGTATATTCCCAATTAAGAGACTTCACTTCAATATCTAACAGAACTATTGATCTAGCTTACTCGTTAAATTAGCAGTGCTGAACTTTTGAGATGTTGACTAGCTTACAATAGTCTCCAGTTACTTAAAACTTCTTTCTCTTTTCTGTGGCTACTCACCACGGATTAAACAACCCTTCCTACAGGTGATCTGCATGATGTATAACCCCAAATAGGAAGCAATGAGACTCGTCCATTTTCCTTGTTGGGTACCATTTGTACCTTAATACAAATGAGGTCTCATTGGAGTGAAAGAAATCCTGTGGAGAGAACCAGAGAAGCTGCTCCTTAGCTTGCTTTCATTTCAGTTCCTGATGTGCAGTTTGCTGCAGGGTGCATCCTGTGTTGTCTGAGGCTCTCTCTTACAAGCCTTTCATGCCAGGGAGAGTTACTGCATTGAGTGCCCCAGATGGGAGACTTGATGGAAGCGTGTCATTTGAACTTCTCATACTCTGGACCTTGGTAAGGGACAAATTCCTTGTGAGAAAGTCACAGTGCTGTGTGAATGTAGGGAAAAACTGGTTTATTTTGGTCAAAGTAAAAGAGAAATATGGAAGATGGGAAGAATGAAGCTCATAAAAGTTTCACATAGTCAATGAAAAGTGCGGTTTCCTGGGGAATATTGCAGGATAAATTTCTGAGATACTTAAGGCCTACTCCTCATTAACTACATCACAAATAGATCTTCCTTTTTCCGTTTAAAGCCTATCCCTACAATCCTCTGACAACTTGCATTACATTCAGCAAGGCCATGTAGTATTACATCATGTCATGTTTTCTTTTTTTTTCTTTATTCACTGCCTGCTACTAACAGGAGGTGACATTACACGAGTGAGCTAATGTAGCTGTGATGGTGTGGGCTATGAGCTGAACTGAAGTCAAGAGGATGAAAAGACTAAAAGAAAAAAATATTTTCTCTGTAAAGTGCACTAAGTTTACAAACATGCCAAAACTCCAGATTCAAAGTAGGTGTTGCTGAATTACTGGCTGAGTTTGTTTGTTTGTTTGTTTTTTGGGGGGAGTTTAATGCAAACTATTTCTGGCTTTTCAGGATTTATTATCTGAAACTATTTGACAGTGGCTTATAGAGTGTTCTTTGTATTCAGTTTACTTTTTTTTTTTTTTTGTGGCAGTTAGTCACTGAAGGCATATGTTATCATTTCTGCACCTTGGTAAGCTAAAAACGAACAATAAGTAAACATGGGATTTGGGGATGTTTTTTGTTAATTGCAGGCTTCCTCTTAAGGAAATTCTTATGACCTGTGGAGGTTGAATTTAACAGAAAAAGGCCCTCAGGAAGTATTTGCTGATGCTGTTATCAAAAATATCTTGAAATCTTTTTGTGTTAATTCCAACAGCTTTCAGGGGAGACAGCAGCACAACTGGTTCTTCAGAATAGCAATCTATTAACTTTTCTTTCAGGAACAATCTCTCCCCATGCCATTATTCACACAACTGCAGCTGCAGCCAGCCCCGAGCAGTGGGGGCTCTCTCTGATGCCAGAGTTTTGTGCTCAGTCTGATTGATGCTAACTTTGACTTCTGTGTTGTGTATCAAGTCTCATTCCAGATTAGCCAGGAGTCCAGCTAGTGATGGTACTCATTTAACATTTAAGTCTGCTTGATTCAAACAGAGAACAGAACCTGACTAGCCCTTGGCTGTGCAGTGTGTTGGTTAGGTTACATCCCTCTTGTATTAAGGAGAACTTATTAATTTATTAAAATTTATTAATAACATTTATTAATGTTATTATAACATTAAATGATGATTAAAAAAAAACGCGACCAAACTGTTAGGAGTTAGAGGTATATCTGCAATGACATAGTGTGAATCTCATAGCACATTGGAATGGAGTGCTGATCTGGAAAACCAAGTTTTGGCTATTTTGGAGTGGCTGAATCTGTGATTTGACCACAGACTTTCTTTCTTAAGGGCTTGTCTAAGCTGATACATTTCCAAGAAATTTTGAATCACAAAGTCTTCTAACTAAAGCCCATGGTCCTTTTATATTGAGAAATAAATTTCTTAATATTCGCTGGTTAATATATTCCTGATAACGAATACAGAGAAAGGCAACAAAATAGTTATGAGCCCAAATAATTATACAGAAAATTTAAGATATTACAGTGTGGTGTATGAGTAAAGAATCACAGTGTAGAGGGTAGTCCCTACAAACTAGAATCACTGGGGAAGAAAGAATTATTTGCAGATAGCAAGTGTAAGGGAGAGTGAAGTCACGAAATAAAAGAAAACTTGGTTCAACTATCAGGCAAACTTCTGACAGCTAGATGTATTGTGTTATGAAATGGTCTCCCGGGGCATGTGGCAGTAGTTCAGTGTCTGGCACGTTTAAAACTAGACCAGACAAGACACTGAAAAATGTATAATAAAGAACACTCCCACAGCAGCCAAAGATGAATAGGAAGACCCAAGTGGTTGCTACGAATTTCAAGATCCCATGCTATCACTACACATATGCAGAGCCTAGGAAAAGAGATTTTTCTGTATTCATGCAATGTTATGAGGTTTGACAATGTCATCTGTAGTAACCATGTCTTGGCTGAGATGAAAAGAGAGGTGAGAATTCCAGTAAGCTTAATTTTCTTAAGATAGTATTAATATATATATATATATATATCTCCTTATAAATATTCTTAAAATTGTCTCAAAAAAAAATTCAAATGAAGGAGCAGTTCATATCTGCTTTCCTCTTAAGACTGAGAATAAGGGATAAGCAGTAAGAAAAAGAAATTAAAAAACAAAGTGCATTGTGTCTAATGGATAATACAGCCAGAGCCCGGGGTTGTATCATCTGTCTGAAGCTCAGCAGAATTTACATTTATAAAGTAGTAACAACACCAAAAAGTGCTAAGTAATAATTGTAACCATCCAACCAAAAATAAGAAACTTTCAAAAGTGTGAAACTTTCTTTAAAAAAATAAAAATAAATTAGAGCTAAGCTAGAAAACTCCTAAAGTTCTTGCTTTATTCCTTAAACATCAGGGTGAGCACTCAGGTGCCTTGGTAAAGCAAATGCTTGTTTTGCCAATACACTAAAGAAATGTCCAGTGCTTCTGTGGGTTTTTGTGTTGTTTATCTCTGCAGAGGAGGTGCTGAGCATCACCTCACTCTGAGCAGGAATCTTGTGTGGTGCTCGGGGCATAGAGGTGCAGAGCTGGGAGCAGCCACGTGTGTTGGCTCTGGTGGCTGAAACGCTTCAGGGAGGAAACAGAGAACAGCAAAGTACAGCATCCTGTGAGTCTTTAAGATGTTGGAATAAGTGCTTGGGAAACTGCTAAACTTGACCTTCAGCTTTTGTTTTTTCCACCACCACCCTCCTGAAAGAGGTCTTGCTTGGCTGTATGGCTCGTGACATATGAGAGACCCGAGTGATTTGCCCAAGGCTGCGCTGAGTTTACAGCTTGGACAGGATATAAACCCTGACCTTGTGTCCCGCTTTGTCTGCTTGGACTCTGATCTAGTGGTTGGAGCTTGCTGAACCTGAGGTCAGTGGTAAATATCTCTTGATGTGCAGAGAGTGGCACAATGGAAATGGCTCGCTCCAGACTCACCCTGGAGCAGGAACCCAGCCGTTACTATGCGCTGTTATCCTTCTCCAATGTTGTTGCAGCACTGCTATGAGTGTGGCGTGGTCCTGGTGTAGAGAGCTGCAATATTGTTCTGTGCCATGGCCAGGTGCAGGCAGCAGCAGTGGCACTGCGAGCACTGGTGGGTAGCTGTGTCCCTGCTGTGACCTACAGCTCCCTCCTCTGCTCCCCAGGGCTCTTCTCCGCTGCCCTGCTCCAAATTCCCTTGTGTCCCCTGGCTGTTTCCTCCTTGCCCTGCCCTCTCTAACCCTGTCTCCTAATAAAATCTATAGAGGCATTAAAGATCTCACTGAAGAGCTTTATGGTTCCTCTCTCCGTCAGCCAACATTTTGGTGGTTTATTTCTGGCTTCAGGATTATTAAAACAGACCGGGATATGTCTGGTTTTTTTTTTTCCCCACCCAAGCCAGCGGTGAGTTCATGTTGTCCCACTTGAAGGGAATGTCTCCAGCTCCTTTCGAGGTAGGCAAGATCTGAGAGGGCTTGATGGAGCTCAGACTGAACACGGGGAGACTGCTGGTCCCAGCCTGCTTCTACACCGATTAGGCACGGCTGCCACTCTCATGGCTGATGCATAATTTCAGGCAAGGGTGTTTGAATCAGCATACTGTTCTGCTGAATTTAAATGCTCTGATTTAACCTTATTTTAACCTTTGCATGACTGTGGAGGGCTGTTGGTTTGAAGAGCTCCCAGGGGTGTGTTAAAACAGTCCATGTGGGAGAGTTCATTTTATAAACATAAACTGTGCAGACAGTTTGCTAGGAAACTACGTAAATTATTTAGCAATAAACGGCACTTGCAATTTTAGGAGAGTGCTGCAGGTTGATCAGCTGACTTTGGAAAGGTCAGCAGCCACGACTTAATTGCTCAAGGGCCTGCACTAATGATCTCCCCAGTGCACCCAGTTCTGCAGCACTTGTCCAGGCAGGGAGCAGGAGAAGCATCTTCCAGAAGCGGGTGTGCTGATGCTCTTAGAACAAGTTATATGAGGTTTGGTTTTCAAACTTCACCACCGAACAGCCCTCAAGCTGCTATTTAAATCTAAAAAGCTCCTCCTTGTTCCATCCTCTTTCACCTTTTTCCACGGAGCTCTCTGACTTGATGGTATAATCCTGATTTCATCCCAGGGTAGTCAATTTGCACCTGCTCTTGTCTCACCAGCATTTTATTATGTTTTGACAAAAAACACCAATTATGGGCACAATTATTTGCATTGCAGATGGGACTTGCGTGGCCCTCTAAATCTCATGTGCACCTTTCTGTTAATTAAATTTGCTTTTTAGTTGCATGTTTCCCAGGGCTCAGGCTGGTGGCACTAGCTTAAGAGTGGTGAAGCTCCAATCTCCTGGAATTGTGAAGGGCTTTAGGCAAAGAAGCATGGCTCTCACCATGTTAACACCATGTTAAGCTATGAATTTTGAGAGATGATCATTAGGAAGTGCTAGGCTCTTGAGGAGGCTGTACGATTCAGTAATTTTGGAAGTCGTTACTTGGCCGTTTCCATACCGCTGACTCGCAAATTTGTTTTTTTGCTGAGTGGTGAGTTTTCATTTTGCCAAGTTGTGACCTACAAAATTAGAGTTGTGCAGTCAAACTTGCTGAGAGTTGGAGATATGCGAGGTGCTTGTGTTCCTGTGAGACAGCAATGAAGTGTTTCTGTTGAAGCTCTTAAACTTGCTTCCGATCCAGGTCTCAGCTTGTTACGTTAACAAAAAGACACAGAACAATATATATATATATATATTTTTCCAAATGGGTGAGGAACTGTCTTAACTCTTCTAACTCTTCTAAGGAGAGTAATTCTTGCTGGAGATCTCTGTTGTCAGCAGCAAATGAGAAAAGAAATACATTGATTCCAATGGATGCCATGTTGTGCTGGGCTTTATGTATTATTTTATGGTCTTCTGTATTTTTCATGTTTTTATTCTGACTCTTTTTTTTTTTTTTTTTTTTTTTTTGTAGTAACAACCTAAATATTAGAACACTTACAATTCAAGGTGAATGATAATGGTGAGGCCTTCTGACAAGGCATAGATAATGCATACAGATCTTTAACATTATTCCAGAATTTCCCTTAAAAAGATTCATTTTAGAGCACAGGTGAGCAGGGAGCATCCAGGGCTAAAGAGCATTGAAGTTCATAAATGGTCCTGATGTCAGCCAAATGAAGTGGATCATCCAATTATTTTCAATTACAATTCCAATCCTTTCTTTAATGTTTTTCTGTGCTGATATCTGTGTTGGTAATGTAGCCAGATCTAGCTTTATGATCCCCCTTGTTTCAACGTGCTGTGCTTAATTACTTTGCCTCCATAACAAACAGACATTCTGAACAATTAGACAATAATATGAAAGCAGGATAGGAAAATAGTTCAAGATACTTTCTTTTTAATTATGCTGATAGTGCACCCCATGGTTTTGAATCAATGCTGGAATAATGTTCTTTTGATAGTCTTCAATAACTTTAAACGAGATCTAATAAATTTGTATTTTTATGTGAAATTTAGAAGGAAAATTTCCATTTTGTTGATTTTATTTTCAATTGAAAATAACTCCTGTGATTTGTACACTTCTGTTCTAATTGGATGTCCACCCCCGTTGAATGAATCACTTAAACACCGTAATTACTATACCAGAAGGGAAAATACTTTGAGCATATATTTAGTGCTTTCCTGGGTTACTGCGCTGTTGCAGAAAACAGCCCTTTTGCATTTTAGAAGTTGGTGAAATTTAACTTAGTTGTTTTTTCCTATAAACAATTTCAAATTTCTATGCACAATTTTTTGTAACTTAAAAGCTGACCGTAAGCAGGGTAGATTCAGATAGCGTGAAGGAAGAATGGTGTCAGAAAATGAACATCAACCTGCTTTGTTCATGCAAAATGAATGAGGATAATTTTGGAAGGGTTGCTACTGAGCTGTGCTGACACTGACACACAACTTTGTTGTGTTGTGCTACGTATCCGTGTGTGCACATTTAGATCCTCAAATCTTCTTCACCAGTGTCACAGTAATAAAACAAACAGCACTCAGCCAGTTTTCCAGGACGACATGGGAAGCTAACAAATTGGTTCATTTATTATTATTATTGGTTCCTATTAATAGAATTGACATGGAATTGCTATAAATTTAAGCTATGAACCTATGAAATCTGACAGGTCTCCTAATACAAACAAATGTTTAAAGCACTTGGGAAACCTATGTCACCTGCACCTGCAATTTAAAAAAAAAAAAAAAAAGAAAAAAAAAGGCAAGGAAAGTATAAATAGGGCATTTTAAAGCTCAGAGGATGTGATGAGAAATCTCTTTCCTTTGCTGGAAAATGTTCAAGGTATTTAAGGAGATACCTGAGTGTGCTGTGCTTTGTTTCTAACGAACTCAGTAAGAGTCGTGCCGGGATACTGCTAAGCTAAGGTTCGTTTCACACATCTTAAACTTGCAACCTTGCAGGGAAGTGTCTGGAACTCTCCATTGTTTCTCTGTCCGTATTCAACTTTGCAAGATTCAGCACCCCTAGGCCCTGTGTATAAAACTGAGGGCAGAATCTGTCTTCAAGAGGCCTTAGATCATGATGTGCACTCTTGGGAACAGTTGGTTTGTTAAGGGGTTTGTGCTGGTAAATCTGGTTCTGGAAGCTCCAATTTAAATTTGCACAGCAGTGTAGGGGGAAAAAAGAAAAAAAAAAGGTCTGAATAAGCTCACGGTGCCTATGGGATGCAGTGTGGTTGGCCAGGTTTGAGCTCACGTGCAGCATCTCCGTAAGGCCCTTTGGGTCTCTCTGCTGGCTGCTTATACAGGCGTGATTGCAGTCCATATGAGCAATATACCAGTTTGCCTAAGGGGCCAGAAAAATGAATTTTAGTGGGTTCAAATTATTACAAAATGGGTGCGACTTTACGAGTAAAGGAAAAAAAATCTTTGCTTATAGGGTGATTGGTACTTTGAAACGTCATCTGAGTTTCTGAATGAAGTCTGACTTGTGGTGCCTATTAAAGTAAGACAATTCTCTTGTCATTGTTTTAGGTTGTAGAACTTTTTTGCCTTTTTTTTTTTTTTTAATAGTTTCAGCAGAGGGTTTATAACTAGATGATCAATGTTAGTGTGTGTGTATATGTATGTGCAGGGTACAAGCTCAGTTTGAGATTTTTATAAGCAAGTGAATGGTACAGGCTTTGAAAAAGAGTCTCATGAGAGCATGTGACATTGGATTTCAGATAAAGAAGGCTCCAAAATTACTACTAATTGCTGGTTATGCACACTGAAACACTCACTGTGCTAGATAGACTAAACCAACACGATTATTTTTATTGCTGCTCAGCATAATGGTTTGGACTCAGTTCTCCAAAATTGAGTGTAACAACACTAGTGCCTAGATGGAGGATATAGCATGTAAAGTGGTTTTACGAACATTAATGTATTATGCTAACCTTTGTGCCATTTGGTGTACAACCGAATGTAGATTCCAGAAATTCAAACTACAGTGTTCCTGCTATAATCTCTAGACTGACTTCTCAACCATTCCCTTTGCCCATAGGGTGCCTTGAGCAAAACTTTTGGAAGAAAAATAAAGATCTGCTTGATTTACAGTGATCAGATAGACAAGTGCTTCTACTTTCCAGACCAAAAGCTGTTTTCTGCTATGCAGCAGATACAGCTGTCAGTGGGGAAAATTACTTAATACTGCCTGAGTTTCTCAACCACAGCATAAGCAAAGTGCTTCCTGTAATATGGAACATTTATGGATAATATATGTAGAGTAATTGACATGCAATCATGGCTCCACTGGCAAAGATTTTAGTTGTTGTTAATCTTGCAGTAAAAATCCTGTCGGGGGCAGTGTGATGAAAACATCCACAAGCATTTGGGAAAATGATGGGAGGTCAGTTGGTTTGATTTGACTTGATGGGGGCATTTAGTATGCTGCACTGCCTGGTACTGAGAGAGTTTTCATTCCAGTTTGAAATGTGAAGCCTCTCAGACAAAAAATTAGTATGAAGCTGGAATTCAATTACCAGTATTCTCACTTCTTTCCAGATAACCGTGAACCTGTTGTCCTTTGGGTTACTTTGTGTGTTGTGCTCTTCCAGAAAAAGAATGTGGAATCCAAATCCATTTTATTTTTTTCTGCATAATTTATTTTTGATAAGCTACCTTCTCCTTCTGAGTAAGAAAAATCATTTTCTTTTACTCATGGAAAACAGATTCTTGACGGCAAATCCAACTGAACTTTTCTTTGATTTATTTTCTGTCTAATAGTAGACAAATTTTGTTTAATCTAAATCCAATGTCTAATATATTTTGCTTTTTCTTACCTAATGTGGAATAGTGGCTGACTGGATTTAATTTTAATTTTGAGAGTTTGTTGCTTTTTTAGGCAGCAAACTCTTTGCCATGGAAGATCAGTGATCTGTTCATGCAGGATACCCTTCATCATATTTTTTAACATGTGCAGTCTAACTTCTTTGGCCACTTTCATCTGGAAACAGTGAGAAAAGGGTTCTCTTGTCAGCTTCCTCGGTGACTTTTAGAAAGTTGAGCCGGGGTGTGGTTTCCCTGCTGTTCTGCAAGCTGTGCACTTTCCCCACTCTTGCGCTGAGTCACCAAAAGCAGGATCTCATCATGTAGCTTTTGCTGTCTACATTACCGAGCTATATGGTAGTCAGTGTTTTACTCCTTAAACTGAGCTGTCAAAGTAGCGAGCTGATTGTTTCTCATTAAGGTTCTGCAAAATGTTCAGCTGTGTTTGGAGGAATTTGCTGTGAGGTGGCTGCATCTTTCCCTGACCTTTCATTTAATTTATTTGTTTTTCTTCCACCAAGGTTCTCAAAGTCAGCAAAAGAAATATTCTTACTGGGCTGATTAACCTGAGGAAGTGCCTCACTTAAACAAGAGCGTAAGCTAGGTGAGGGACTTCTAAAACAGAAGAAATACCGTGGAGATAAAGCAGTTGTGCAGTAAAGACTGCCTTGTGAGTAATGAACTGGAGCATTTCAGACTGGTTTCTGTGGCAAGGAGTTGGCTTTACTGTGTCATCACGTTCAGTGCCCACCCTTGAGTTCAGCGCAGAGCAGCCAAGGCTGAAGTGCTCGAGAAGGATGACTGGTCTTCCTTCCAGCAGAGGGGACTTCTGGGTCATAGAGAACAAAAACCTAAATGCTTCTTTCTTTCTTTCTTTCTTTCTTTCTTTCTTTCTTTTTTTTTTTTTTTTTTTTTCTTTTGAAACTGAATTTTCTATCTGTTGCTTTAATATCTTCAGTCCCTTTGCAAAGGTCTTATGCCTAGAGGAAGCATTGCTTTTGGATATGCTGTAGCTCTGTTTCTCATGGTGTGATGTGGAGCTGTCCCATGTGATGTGTTTTGGAATTCCAGTCTGAATGCAAAGTCATAAAGGAAGCTTATCATAGATCCCTTTTCTCACTGGTTTAATCTGAAAGTGGTCAAAACTTAAACTACATATGCAAATCCTGGGGCTGGATTTTAGGTACTCATTCACTCTTGTAATTGGCTATGTACATGCACCATGTGTTCATTGAGATCTGATAGTATGTCCACTGAGCTTTTATTTTTTATTTATTTTTATTATTTATTGTGATCCATTCTTCTCTTGATGTGCTTGAGAAATTTCCCTTCTCAAAGAGAGCTATTGGAGGGTCTTGTTCCCCAACGACCTGGAGATGTTCCTATTGCTATTATTTTCCTTCAAAAATGTTGTTTCTGAAGCCTTATAATCTAGTGTCCAACCTTGCCCAGGAATTAGAAAGATCAATTCTTGTATTAATGGTGATGGCTCTGCTATAAGCTGATTTTGTTCCCTTAACCTTGGTAGAATTCCAGTGGGGATTTGTCTATTATATATGGGGGAACTGCTTGATTTTACTCTTCACTGATCTATTTTTCCTATCAGTATTTGCCACGCTTCAGCAATGTTATATTTGTTCTTTCTGCAGAACACCAAGTTCTGTTTTGAAATGTATGTATTTTATGCTCCACTAAGGTAGGGGATGGATTTCCTCTCGTTGTATCGCAGGGATCTATACAAATATCCTCTCGCTAGCACTTGGAGGAATCTGATAGCTTAAGCACTTCATTAGCAGACTGCCAGAGTTTCTGCTGTTCTCTGGGCAGAAAGTGAACTAGAATAAATATTAAGTGTTTGTTTCACCCTTTGCTTTTTGTGCAGCCACGGAAACAAGCCCATGTTCAGCTTTTTCCAGTGTTGTGTTGGAAAGGTTGGCTTTTTTTTTTTTTTTTTTTTTTTTTTTTTTTTTAAATCAGGAATGTAGTTTTGCATTCAGTGGTTGCAGAATTCAGCAAGATAAAGTGTGTAACATGAACTTGTAGAAATCAATTCTGCGGTTGAAGAAGAATCGATGACCCTAAGCAGAACTAAAAATAAGAGCAGCGCTCTTTGAAATGTTTGCACTGTCACTCTAGAGTAGCTATGAGTACAGGGCAAGTTGGATAGTTTGCTCATACCATCCGTGATTGTGAGAGTAACTGCCTTTCATATATGTGCAAGGATTCCTGTAGTTTTAAGTAAAAATGAAGGCTTCATGTCTAAGTTGGAAAAAATATTCTGGAAAGATACAATATCCCGTATCTGATTAGCTCCAGAGTACATGATACCAGAGCCAAGATGTTTGTGAGATCTTTTGGAAACAAATTAGCTTAAATTTTATTGAAAATTATTGATTTTCATGGTCAGAGGTTAACAACGTTTGTCTTTCATTTAGCTTCCATGCTCCTGGGGAAATAATGAAATTGCCTGAAGATACAGACCATTCAATTAAAATGAGCGGATGAGTCTAACATTTTAGAGGCTTTTTTGGTACTCTTTTTGTGTGCGTTTTGCTATCTTGGGCTTTTGAAGATGTGTGAGGGGGTTGGTTTTTAAAAGGCACTGCACCTCTCAGTTTGTCTTCTATATGTGTGAGCCTCTGATAAGAATGCATCCTGAAAACAAAATTATGTGCACTAGGCAGGCAAATCAGGATTGATGAAATAAGTGTGCTGGTGAGAGGAGATACATATAGAAGACAACAGGGCAGAGAGAAAGCATCAGAAGACAGCAGGATTTTATTATTATTTTATATTTAAAATCTTCATTAAGAGTTTCTAGTAGAGTAGATACAGAACGTAGGAAAGACTCTGGTGATCAAGTGCAGACACAAGTGCACTAACTGTCTTGGTTTTACATGTGACCAGCCCTTTTCTGTATTTTTCTACCTATCTGTTTCATGTCCCTGTTTTCTCCTGTGAAACAGAAGTGACTGTTCAGCCTAGTGAGGTGGATCTGAGGGTTAGCTTGGATGACTGATGTTTTTGCAGCATTTTTGACCTTTTGCATAAATGGATAGTTGAAGAGCCAAACAAATCCAACCTGGTTTTCGTCCTCTTTGTGGGCAGAGGCAGCAGACAGCATTGTTTCCTCTTAAATCATGCTGATTTCTTTACAAAAGGCTGCAGGAAAACTTTTTTTTTTTTTTTTTTTTTTTTTAAATAAAAAAAAGGTAACGGGGGGAGAACACAATCTCTAGGACTTAAAATCCATCACTGTGGGTCTGAGAAGCTGTCAGATAACCAGAAAGGAAACTCTCAGTCCAAACCAGATTGGAGTGGCTGTTTCTTTGCCTTTTCAGGCTGGTAACATTGACCAAATTTGTCTGAAGTCTCTAAAGCTTAGAGTCATGAATTCCTATCTTTGGACCGGGGGACAAACCAGGGTCACATCAGGGACGTGAAGACCCACAGAGCCAGCTGGGAGGATGGCTCCTGTCAGTGCTGGGTAACTGCCTACTAATAGCAGATTGTCGAGCAGCAATGATGCCTGTCAAATGGAGGATCTTTATGAAAATCTGCATCTGTTGCAAATTAGTTTTTGGAAGCTGTGTCTGTTTTAGTACACGATTCCTGTCAACTGCTTCTTATTATGGAGTGGAAGATTTTTTTTTTTTTTTATATGAAGCAAGATATTTGCCACTTTTCAGGTTGAAATCTTCCCTAGTTCAAAGTAGGAGATGTCCTTCGTCTTTGAGGTGTGTTTTAAATGACTTGGAAATTCCAGCAGAAGGCAAAGACCAACAACTGTATTTTTTCCTCTGTGTGTTTGTGCATGTGATAATAATTAAATTGTTCTGCTTTTCAAAAAAACTTAATGTTTAGCTCATAAGAAGTCTCAGTATATATGGTTTCTATACTGCCAGAGAATAGCATTTGTTAGTAATCAGCCAGGTTATACAAATGAAAATCACGAGTGCTATGACTAATTAGGATAGGTAGCATTGATATTTTATCTGAAGAGTTTAAGGCAAGCATGTGCAATATATTTCTTAAGTTGTTTGGCCATGTGTGTGAAGTCAACGTGATATCAGGCAAAAACAGTGCCAGAAGAAGGCAGGCAAAGTATGGGGGACCCGTCTGCAGCCCCATTGTTATGAACAGAGAATGTTTTGCCCTTCATGCCCTGTCCCACGAGGATGTATGTTGAATTGTCACACTGCTGGGAGAGCTGATAATCTTCACATAACTTGAAAGAGTTGATTTGAAATACCTGTCAAGGAAATTTTTTATTTTATGGGTTTTCCTTCTTGTGTTCAGCTTCAGCAGCTCTGGTGTGGTCCAAAAGATGGATTTCCATAGATGTCCTGTACAGGCACTCCCCTCCCCTGACTAATCATAGACTACAAGAAAACCAAATTTAATCAGTCTCTCAGAAGCATCAGAAGCTGAGGCTGTTTTTCAAACTGATTTCATTCCTAGGGTGTCCATAGCAGCATAACGTTGCAGAAAAATCAGTATTCATGCTCTAGCTTTCAACAGTTACCCTGTGTGAATATCATGAATGCTATTTCATCATCACAAAGATTAACCAAATGAAATAGAAAGGTCAAATACTAAAAAACAATTAAATGAGCATTTCCATCTACTGAAAAAATCAATCAAGAATGAAATTTGGTTTTCCACTTCCAGTAACCTCAGACATATTTGAATGTATATCTCTGAAGAGCTGAAAAGACAAACTGCTCCTGTCCCACCGCTCCCAGTAAAACATGGTTTGGGGTAAATGGAAAAATGATGGGTTTATTTCAGAAACGTCAAGCACAAGCACCTTCCACTCTGTGCAAAACAGGCATCTTGATGACTTTGAACTACAGACCACTAGTAGGTTTCTACTTTCCAATTTCCTGACACGTTTTGAGGTTTCTCTCATCCTGTGATGTTGACCATACCTGGAGGGATGGGTCCGTGTGGCCATAGGTCCTCTCTCTAGCTGTGCAGAGAGTAACAGAAACAGTGGCTAAGGAGAGGAGCTTAATGGACTGCGGGGCATGTATAGAGTGATCCTTCTCTTCCTGTCTTCTGCTGCCTAAGGCCGAAGCTTGGTGCTTTTGGATCACTGTTTTATTGGTCCTGCTAGACCTTTCCTCTCCAATGGAACCCATTTGAAAACTTTGTCCTCTTGTGCCTCACCAAGGTCCATTAGATGAGTTTCACAATGGCATCATGCTGAGAGGAAACCTTTCTTCCCCTCAGTTCTAAATCTGCTGCATGATGAGTTACTTGGGTGCCCCATTGCTCCTGCACTCAGAAAAACAATGAATAGACAGAGGTCCTGTTCCTTTCCTCTGATGAGCGTGTCTGGATACGCTGTGTGTGTTCACTGCTTATCCAGTCTGAAGAATTGGGTTTTCCATGTGGGAGTGGCCCCATATTTCAGTTATCCCTTTGCCCTTCTCAGTATGTTTTCTAGTTGTACAATAGTCTTCTCCAGTGTGCTTGTAGTATAAGCAGTGTCAGTGCAGTGTCTACCTTGCTATCATTCTAGCTGTTTGGATTACATTGAGAATTACTGAGTTTTTCTGAGAACTAACCAGAGACTCCAGTCATCCCTACCCTGAATGGCAATAGCTAATATAAACACTAACAATGTGCACATGTAGTCATTTTTCCCAGCGTGCAGTGTTTTCCTTTATCAAGACTGGATTTCATCTGCCATTTTATCATCCAGTTGCTTAGTGTTGCAAGTTCCTTGTGCGATAATTTGTGGGCTGCTTTAGATTTGATTATCCTGAATGATTTTGTATTGCCTGTAAATTTTATCTTTTCACTATTCATCTCTTTTTCCAGATCATTTATGAATAGAAGTGTACATTTTCAAGTCCTTAATGAGCCACCTTCAGACGCATTGATTTCTGCCACTGAAATTTGCCTTTTGAAAAAGCATTACAGAATTCAATAAGAATTGGCAACTCTCATTTAATGTTTTTTTTTTTTTTTTTTTTTTTTTTTTTTCTGTGTCATGAAATACATATTTTCAGTAAAAAAAATCATCAAATACCACCACTTCTGAGCAGCTGCACTATAATTTTTTTGATGAGGAAGAACCACGTTGTATGCAGGAGGTTGGTATTGAACGAGATAAGTGGTGAATCAAAATGACTACATACATGTATCAGGATAACTTTTTGCTCCCCTTTTTTTCTACATCAGTGGTAGGGAAATGGCCAGAAATTGAGAATCACAAAGCCTTCCACCTGCATGTTTATTTTCCTTAGGTTTGAGGGATGTTTTTGCATTCCCTTTGACATACTGTCACTCTCTCAAAACAATGAAACTTCTGTACCTAAGCGTAGCAGAAATGAGCAATATGGCTTTGCCAGGCTGTCTAGCTTTGTGAGAACATAC
Source organism: Oxyura jamaicensis (assembly GCF_011077185.1). Lineage (NCBI taxonomy): Eukaryota > Metazoa > Chordata > Aves > Anseriformes > Anatidae > Oxyura > Oxyura jamaicensis. The sequence goes on along the minus strand of NC_048905.1, from coordinate 12,127,090 downwards.
TTTCTACTTGGATAGTTTTGAGCAAAAGGTACTAAATTTCCAGTCAAAATAGCTATTTCTTTAGGAATAAAATTGTTTTGAATTTATTTTCTTGCACCTGAGCCTGTTAGTTCCAGGGAAAATATAGTTATTCACTTTCTTTCTTGATGTTAGTTAAATATTCACAAAATAACAGAAGTTGTATTGAACCTTTTTTTGTGTGCAGGCACTCCCCCTCCATTAAATCCTGTTTCTGTATGCCTGTTCCAACCAGGCCTTCAGTTTTGGCACAGCTCCTGTCCATGGTGCCCAAGAATCAGCCTTTTCTTCATTAAGGTTTTTATTTGTTTGTTTTCCCCCTTTCTTTTCTCTTTTTCCCCCCTTTTGTCAAGCGCCACAGAGAAAATCAGAGTTCTGGTGTCATTCAGCCAGCACTTGGGTGATGATTATCTTAATGCCATCTCTTTAAGTGTGTTAAGGTTACTTGTCTGGAGTGCACCATAAACCTGCTTTGACAAGATTAAGCCATACTTTATCCTCATCACAAAACAGTGCAATTTGATACAGGCACAGTTTGTTTTGACAAGGAACCCAGATCCTGAATTTATTTTTATAATTTACAGAATTAGTTCAAAGGACTGAAAATGTAAAATGACACATCAGCATTTTCTGGCTATTTAGCAATCTGTTATTGTGGTTTAAAATAGTTTATTAAAGTCTTCATTGCACTATTACTCATATAGATGAGCAACACTAGCTATTATGCAAATGTTGCAGCCCAAATAATCCAAAAACAACACTAACTAGGCACAAACAACTTCACCTCTCCTGAAGCTAATTATTTTGGTACATGTCAGGTACTCAGAAACACCAGGATTCTAGAATAGTAGGTAATTGCATGGTGACTATGGAACATTAACTCTTTTATAGCATGCATAATATAAAAGAATAGAACAGTTAATGCTCAAGTCACAGTGAATTTTTTGATGAATTTTTTGCACTGGTAGTGGTTAAGTTGGAATTTGACCCTGCAAGTTTGACACTGTAGTCACGCGTTGTCATTAACACGTTGACTCTGTCAGCGAAGAATGAATCAATTCTGCATTAGGGCTTTCCAGACCCCTGAACAACTTTCCTTGGATTCGCAATTCTAGAGGAGCAAGCTTCAGGCTGAATCGGATTACCTTCTGCATGCGAGCTCATCCACCAGAACGATAATTCCACCGTAGTGATTCTGCCTTGCCTCTAATCCTGTTTTTCGTGCTGTAACTTGGCTAACATTTTTGTGATTATTTCTGATTTAATTTGCTATGCTTATTGTATCCTGTTTCTCTGGCCTGAGTGTGGTGGGCAGAACTATTGTTTCTTATGGGAGACTTAGCAACGGGAGCAAGAGAAATCAGTTTCATTTCTTCTCTCTAGAAATTTGCAAAACATCTCCTGTGATGCTTTGCAGTTTCAGCTGCAGAGCTCTCGTAACGCCCAGCTCCAGTGTAAGATGAAAGAAGTCCAAGCGCTTCACAGAAGCATCAGGGATGGTGACAGTACCACTGGACTTCGATAAGACCCGTCCAGAGAAGGCTCAGTGTCTGTGTTGCAACAGCAAGTGATATCCTTACACGTGTGCCAACCGAAGGTGACATGTCTTTGGCTTCAGGACAAGGATATCAGCGCCATCTAGTTAGCTAGGGAGTTTGGTGCAAAATCGTTTTAAGCAAAGGTGACACTTCTGGCATTAGTTGTGACAGCTGACCTTTCCTTAGATCATTGCACTCCTAATGGATCTCTTAACATAAACGGCACTGACACATGACAGAAGTCCTTAGGCATTCAGGCGCTCTGCACGAGTCCATTAGATGTTACAGTCTACTGTCAGCTCCAGTCAAATCCTGCAGCTGCTGCTGGGGAAACAGGGCATTTCTGCAGGTGATGGCAAGAATATGTCACCAAACAAGTAGTCTGCATGGTCGGTATGGCTGGCAACTCTGTCAAGTGTGCTCAGCCGAAGAAATCTGCCTTTCTGGATAGGAAGGGACAACTGTGCGAGAGCAGCTGAGGCAGAACCAGAGTTACCCTTTTCTTTGTGTCTCAGAGACCAAGTTAACTTTTCCGGTTATGCTGTGTTACACTTTTCAGACAGCCCCAGCACACACGCTAGCCTGAAAGATCATGGTATAGGGCTTGACTTCTTATAGCTCAGTAAGCGTGTGGCAGGAGTAAGGCTGAATGAATGCTAATGGATGCAGAGCATGCTTAGAGGTTTGGCTTGGGGCATGGCATTATGCTGGGCTGTGCAGAGGCCACCTGCAGTATTACTTGCCTGAAAAGAAGTTAAAACTTTTTCTATATTTCACCTCTCTTACCTCACTTCACTGGTGCAAATCTTGACTGTGAAATGACTCCTCCTTGCAAGGGGACTGGGTTTTTATTTCTTGGGTTTTATTTCTTGTGGAAGTAAATTCAGAAGCCTCTGCTCTTGCCTGAACAGGTTCTCCTGTAGTATTTCCCGCTGATCTTGAGCCCATCAGGATGCACACATCTAACAGTGGCTCATTAGTCATGGGGAGCTTTCAGGCTCACTTGAAAATGTTTCCAGGTTATGGGTGTATATAGCATCATATCAGTCAGCACAATCCACTCATTTTGGATTACATTGCAATAGTTCTAGGAGTGGGAAAGCGATGGGGTGTTTTACCTGGCACTTCAAGAAGCTTTCTGTTGACTGGCCAGCTTTACAGATACTTGCTATTAGCAGGGCTGGGGACTGTCATTGATGAAAATCTTTTGTTATCTAGCTGGGCATTGTTGTTTACATCAGTGAAATTTGAATGTTAAGAGATCTCCTGGACCATGTGTAACCGATACGGATAATCAATTAGCTGTTATGTACTTAATCTTTCTAGATTGAGTGGACATACTGTTGTGGGCTGTGCAAATTAAGGAGCGTTGTTTATTCTACTGCTTTTCTCAGACTGCAGGCAAAGCTCAGTGGGCATTTTAAGAATCCTATTTGTGAGTCTTAAATATTTATTTGTGGCAACAATAAAAGAATATTCTTTCAATACCTGTCAGCTTTCTGCTTAAAAGTGCCGATGAGAAATGGGTCTGGTAACTGAATCACAGAAATTGGAAAAGGCTAGAACAGTGATTGATTGAAATTCAAGCTATCATTCACAAATGCACTCTTTAAAGTTGCAGACTATGCACACAATGCATGTGTTTTCCCTTGGAAATACTGTGGAATACAGCATATGCAATTTCAGTCTTGTGCTTATGAATTATTATTATTTTTTTTAAATCAGATAACAATTAAAAAGTAGTCCTTCCTTACCAAGCTGCCAACCATGTATTTCCTCTCCCTTCTTCTATAGCTTTAACATTTATGCAGTCTCACAGTGAATTGTATCTGTCCATTGATCTAACTAAAAATGAGCCCTGTAAAAAAAAAAAAGAAAAAAAAAAAGTTTAGCTTTCAGTCAGAGCAGCAAACTGATCCAATTCAGTGTGCAGCTGGCCCTGCGGGGTAGGAGCAGTTACTGAGAGCCAGCAGGGAGAGAGGCAAGGCAGCCCCTTCTGGTGGGCAGGTTGTAGAGATTATAGGTGGCTAGAAACCTTCACCTGCAATTCAAGGATATATTTGGAGATTGTTGGAAAACTACGGGCCACCTCTCTTGAAGTTTAGGGACTTTTTTTGAAGTTTTCTTTAATGGAAATAAGACAACTTCTGTAGTGTAGTATATTGCTGTAGCTCCTCCCACTAAGTATGCATAAAAGGTCTCGTGCAAGCAGAACAAACCATCTTGTGTTCCAGAAAGGAATGTAAAATCTTCAGGAGAGATTGGTTTTTTGATTCTTCCAAACAGAAGTTGTTTGGCCCTATATTGCAAAGAATCGATGTAATAATACCTGGCATAGCCGCATGCATTCAGTGCAATCTGTATGAGCATGCTGCACCCCTACAGTTCCTAAGGTGATGCTTTACAGACTTCTTTGAAAGCAAAGTAGGTAGCTTGTGCAATGTTTCCACCTGTTCCAATAAATCTAGATCAGGTGCTAAGAAATAATGCAAATACCTGTCTACTTCTCAAGAGTCTAAAGGCATTAGTGCATTTCTCTGAATGAAATATGTTCCTTTCATATCATATTACAATACATCATGCTGTAAAACAACATGACAGCGTGTCAGGATGTGACAAACAACTGGTACAGTGCATTAAGAAATTTAAATGAAAATTAGTTTAGACCATTTTTCTTCCCATCAGCTGGAAGAACAAGGGCTTGATCCGACATATGTAGATCAGTTAAGTAACAGAGAGGAGCTGCCTGATTTTATCCCTCTCTAGTTCCTAGGAGGTACTCTATGTACGTGGGCATCTTTGGACATGTTTAATTGACTGTAATGATGGGATTCTTAAAGAATATAGTATGCAATTTGAGGTGGAAATGATCAGTTATTACTAACTACAACTGCTTTTTGTGATGGATTTCAATAGTTTCAAAGAAAATACTTACATATGCAGATAAATTATTCTGCAGGAAGTCTCTGACACACTGAAGGTACGTGTGTGTTCACAAGAGTTACTAACTTAAAAATTCTCTTGCTTGATCTTCTGCTGGACTGTTTGTGTTAAATTTTATTCTTAACTATTTTGGTAGTAAACATATGCAATTCCTTAAAAATGATTTCCCATTATTATGGTAAACAAGGAACAGAATCTGAGTGGTAGAATCGTATATTCTAGGAACTAGATCCAGCCAATCTTATTAGAGAATACTGGGACAACAGCTGTTAATATTATGCTACAATGAAAAATGGCCATTTCTTAAAATCTTGCTCCTTAGTTTCTTATTCAGAACTCAGTCCTGTTTCTATAGCTTTAGCTATAGTGTCCATGACTGCTTCATTTCATTAACAAAGTCTTATGAAAAGCTTCAGGAAAGGCTTTTAAAAAGTTGAAGTTTATGGTGAACCAAGTTTTCAAGACTTTGCTGACCCTTTGGAAGAGTTCCAGGCTTCATTTTCGTTTATAGGCTTTGTGCTGATATCTATTATATGATTCTCATCTAGATGCTTTATAATTCCATTTTTAATTGGCTTTGAATTAAGTATCCATTTTTTCATTCAAAATCACTCTCTTATCAAAAACTCCTTAGTCAGTCTAGATGGCACTTAATTTACCATTTCAGCAGCTTCTCACAAGAGCGATATTATGGAAAATGATTTCAAATGTTAATATTTTCTAAGCTTGAGGGGGAAGGAACTGGAAGAAAGTAATTCTTTGAGAAACAAATTATGAGGGTTGTTTCAGAAGTTAGTGTAAGAAGACAGACAAAAAGCATGACTGCACAAAACTTATTTCTTTAGGAAACCAGGCTGAAGACATCAGGTCTCAAAGCAGCTGGACATCTAGTAAATTTTTGGTTTGGTATGGAAGAATGTGGGAGCTGGAGAATATATTTTTACGTCAAACATTTCAAAAGGACCTAAAGCAAAACAATTTATTTTTATACACAGAACTGGAATATTTAACATTTAATGCTCTGTATTCAAAATGAAAAGCATATTTATTTATAATTTCTTGGTATCTGGGCATTAGAGAGGAATAAAACTTTAGGTAACATTTTCCATATTCCTCAACAAAGAAGATAGAAAAGATAGGTCATGGCCTGTTCCTTATCATTAATTTAAATTGAATGAAGGTCTGACGGTTGGTGTTGAATTTTCTTCCAGTTTAGTGGATGGCCTGGCCTGTTAAACTCCGGGGAAATCCTTGAATGAAAAAGCTCTCAAGGGAAGCTTTTGCCTGTCTTAAAATAGCAATTGGGAACATGATTAGAGTTGGTGAAGGAGGTACAGGACTTGGAATAGTATGTCCTTCCCCTGGGAATATGAAAAGTTGTGCTATAAATGATGTTGCTTGTTCTAGAAAATCTTGTAGCATTGAGATTACAGCATTTCAGTATGTTTTTCTGTAGGTAGGCTCCCTTTTTGTGGGTAAACGTTTCACTTGCACCTATAAACACAGGTGAAATAAAATAAATCTCGACCTGTTTGTTAAAGTACTGATTGCAAATGTTTGGTGTGTTGCTTTGCAGGTATAGAATTGTAAGGGCTGATGTTACTGTGCAGTCCTTTGGAAAAAATGTGTAGTTCTGTGCAGTCAGAATGGTCATTTCCTAGTGCTCTGAGAGCTACCTTTACTGTGTTAGCCATAAAAGAAATGTTCACTCTGGTAACGTGTTGTATCAAATAATTTCTGGATGTTATAAAAGGAGATTATTCTAGCCTCTGTTTTTTTTCTTCTTCTTTCCCCCTCAGCTGGTATATAGGAGGCAATGTGACAGAGCTGGAATCGGAAATTCTAGAGAAGGACCGGGGAGTCCAGGGCATCGTTGCTTCACTTTAGGCCCCCCTAGGAAATTCTTCCAGTCTCTGTAGGAGATATTTGTAAACTGGGAGAGCAGTAGCCAAGGAGTGCAGCCACCATCTGCTTGCCTCAGATGTCCTGTTTCTAGGCTTAGCAAAAGTTAGGCAGCCATAGTTCCCTGGGCTGCACATGAAATTCCTTCAAGTGATTTCACAACCCACCTCTCCTAGCCGGACAGTTGTGTTTCTGATGCACATTTACCTCTCACTGGGTTGTCTGCTAGGACTGCTGCTGAACCAAGGAAGCCATCTCTCCAAGGAAATATATTCCCATGATCTAGGGATAGGAAGGTTGCATCCTGTGTTCTCCTGAGACATTTTTGGAAGAAAACTAAGTAAAAACCACCCTTGCGCAAAGATTTGGATGATATTTAGAATAGATGGAGTGATTTGGTTGTGACTTTTTAAAGGTTCTCCCTTTTTCTCTCTGTCATTATGAGTACTTTCATGCAGAGTACTTCAGTCCCTGTTGAAGACAGTCTCTAAATGTCAAACCTGAAAAGATACAGTTCTTTAATTACCGGGACCATTTTATTCCATGGATGCTCCTTTAAAGCTTCCCTAGACCCTATAATTTCTGCTCAGATAGATTGAGATTTTTTTATGTTCACTTCTAAATGTCTTTGTTTCTTTTGTAATGGATTAAATGAAGTTTTAACAAGGCTTATGGTGAGATTCCTCATCATTAAAATAACAAATGGTTGAAAAGCTGCCTTCTGTCTTACAGAAATCTAACAGCATTAGTGGACCATAATCCAGCTGGTAACTGATTGCTGAACAACTGCAAAGCCTGTCATACTTTGAGATTCTATCAGTACATAAAATATGTTTTCATGAAGTTTATTGAGCAGCTTATTAGAGGAGGTTAAGGCAATGAAGCTTCACAAATTCCATTTAGCATTCAAATATATTTTATATGAGAGTTTCAGATAAAAACCTGAAGCTTTAGTTGCGTTTCTTTTATCTATTCTGGTTACATCGTGGTAATGTTTCCTGAAAGATTTGCAACTTTTCCTAGTTGTAGCTTGCTGGGCTTTTCTTGGTTGTAACCAGCCCTGAGAAGCTGCAGATGCGTGTGGCCTCCAAAGATGGATCATTTTGTTTTGCCTTTGTTATAAGGTTCTTGTTTGACCAGGAGGAGTTTTCTGGTCTCCTTCTGGAATTTTTTTGGAAATCACTAAAATGTCAGTATTGTCCCAGCTATTCTGTCCCATTTTACTGCTTCCTTAAAATTGTCCTCAGTAGTGACAGTGCTCCATGCTAGCTGACTCGCTCAGAGATGTGTTCTTCCCAGCTGCAGGCCTTGTTCTCCATCGTGTTGCAGCTTGTTAATGCCGTTCCTGTCATTCCAAGCTGACACACTGCTAGGGTTTCCTTGGGCCACGGGGCAACACTGGGTGAGGCAGGGCTGCACGTTCTCCGGTCCTCCCAGATACAGAAGACACAGCCGTAGGCAAAGCACACATGCATCCGCCAGCAATTTCTGCCGGCCCTAACAGTTTCTTGGGTTCATGGGCACCCAAGCATGAACTAAGGTTGTCTGGCGGCTGTACTTGTTCGAATCACAGATCAGCAAGGAAAAGTGCTCCAACCCGCTGCATCTATCGGAGGGACGAGGGTGGGACGAAATGCTGGGAAGCATGACCTTTGCTCTCTCTATTTTGGACAGCCAGAGTCCCTGCATCAGGCAGCTAGCTGGATGCAATCAGCTGCAGCTCCCGATCAGTCCCTCTGTCTGTCTGGATCCTTTGATTGGGAGAGCCGAAGTCTGGGGAGCCCCTTTTAATCCACCCTATTTTACACAAATCAAATCCCTTCTTCTCACCACCATTATGATCTCATCCAAATTTCCTTCCTGAGAGTGCTGTTCTTAGTTTAATCTAGTGATCAAGCCTTTTGTAGCATGTTAGCAACAGCATAAAGCATTTTTGACACTTCTTGTGCCTCCTGGACTCCGAGTGCTTGACAGCAAGTTTTATGGATTGTTGGCAATGAAAGTTCTGAGTGCTCGGTTCACAGCTGAAGAATGGCACCATGCAATTTCCTTCTGGAATTGCAATTTTCCGTTGTTTTCTCTAATACTGATGAGGAAGTTGGGTCCCGCTTATTTGCGCGCAAAAGGAAAACCAGTGAAGAGGATACTGTTTGAATGTTGCCAAGATACCAGGTTTAGCATTCAGCTTACTGGATCTAGTACAGCTTTGCTGATACCAAAATTTCCAAGAACACTAATCATTTTTTTTCGTATCATTTATATGTGAATCCAGGGTACACACACAGAAACACACTGTTACCCTGAGGCTTCTTTAAGGAAGTGTGTGTCCAGTTGTTTGTTTTTCTCCAGGATTGCAAACACCTTCTCAGGCAGAATGTCACTGGGACTAGTTAGGAATTTCTGAAATCTCTTTTGAGCTTAATTGTCCCCAGACTATAACTTTTGGAGTTAATGATCCCTCCTTGCTACAGCAAGGAGGTCTGGTGTCAGAACCCAGTCTAAAGAGTTCGGAAATTTAGTGGAAATAAATACTTTTTTCACTCTTCCTTAAACATGAAGAAATCTTCCGCTGCAGCTCTGTAAACTTCTGCTAGAAATGCCCTTGAATTTAAAAAAATATTATTTATTTCTTAGGTAAGCAGTGACCTGTACAGATGATTAAAAATATTTTCACTGAGTTTTCACTGAGCTCTGGCTAGCTGAACCAGAGACATAAATGTGGAGGAATTTTTACCATCTAGGATTTACATTTGAAGCAATTCCCTTAATTTGATATTAGAGACTATAAATGCCCTATTAAATTTTAATTGAAAGACTGCTTGAAAACCTGTATTACCCCATAAGTTTCTTTCGATACAGCAGTGGTAGATCACAAAACTACAGAAATGTGAGGTTCTGGTTTTCTTGAGAGGTGCTTTGAAAGAGCTCAGCGTAGGCGAGCTCCAAGGTCAGCGCAGCGCTGTTTTGGAATGCCTTTAAAAACATGACTGGCAAGAGATCTTCCAAAATGAAAAGTCTCTACACAGATAAAATATGACAGCCCTGTCTACTGTGATTACTTCAGTTCTTCAGGGTCGTCACTCATTACCAACCATTCCCTTTAACTTTACAAGTCGTGCTTTTTCTCCCCACTACCTGCTCACCCTCGGGCACTCTCAGGAGAAGAAAGGTCCCAGTCAACTCCATGGTCTTACCTCTCCTCCCTTTTATTTCTCCCTGTGCCTTCTCATCTTCCCCAGATAATAAATTTGAATTTTGCCTGTCCTCTCCCACTACATCTTGAGACACAAAGATGCTCAGCCAAAAGGGATAAGGTCTCAGAGAAAAAAAGGGATTTTCATCTGTGCCATTCAGCTCATGAGGGGACCTGTAAGCTGTACCAGGCTGGGAGAGAAAATCCCTTGTAAGTATTTATGTTGCCCAGGAATAAAGATTTGAAGTTCTCACTGCACAATTCTGTTTCTTTTCAGTTACATGTGAATTTAATGCTAGTGAAAGGTGTGAGATGTTCACACATGGTACAGAACTATGCTGTTCGGGCAGGGCAGGTTTACCTTGGGTGTACGTCTTCATGTGTCTTAACCATGGAAAGTCATCACCAGGCAAGGAGAAAAGGTTTGGTAATTTTTCAAAGAAAATGTCCTTTTCATTTTCAAATGTCCCAGAAGCTCTAGGCTCTTGCAGGGAGTGTGCTTATATATATATACATATATATATATATATACATATATATATTTTGTGGGGAAAGAAGGTGGGAGGAGATATCAAGAACTTCTGAATTTTCCTTTGCCCGTGGTATATCTGTTGTGTGACTGCCAGCCTTTGTCATTTTGTCACTTTACCCAGAGATTTGTCAGTAAGGGGACAGAAATGCAGACATCTGAGTCTGCAAGCTGCCCACCTTTATGTAGGTGGTGTCTGAAGGAGCTCTATGCCCTATCACATCTCCCGTGCTTTGTAGCTTTCTCCTCTGCCCTGGCATGTCCCCGTGATGGTCTTTAAATGTCAGAGGAATAGATTAGCTATATCTCATTAAAGAAATTTGGTTTCTAGGTGCCATCCAACTTCTGCTGTGCTGTGTGTCTTTGGGCAGTGGGTGACTTCTGAACAGCAGGAGGTGTCTGTGTGCATTCAGAGAAGAAAAGGGAAAGATTTTTATGTCCTTCCTGAAATAATTCTAAGCTGCTGGTGACCTGTGTACTAAACAGTAGGGTACAGTACTTTAAAAATCAGGAATACACAAGAGTATCCATTTACTGCCTCATTACGAGAGGGGATAATGGAGAGAGGTCAAGGGATGAGGGGAAGGAAACTAAGAAGTGAAGGATTAATGTTCAGCATTAATCAGTGTGGCAAACAATGGAGATACCAGTGTGGCCTCAAACGCATCCAATCCTGAGAAAACACGGATAAGTTCTTGGCAGAAATGCTGGCTGACCTGCTTTGGGAGTAGGGGAGGGAGAAGGAAAGGGGACAGTCATCTCCTCCGTGCTACTGCCAATCTCTTGGAAGCAACCAGAGAGCTGCCTGAGATGTGACAGCTGCCCTGTCTGCAGTAGCTGGCCTAAGGCTAGGCTTGTGGCAAGAGGAGGGAGGAAAGACTGCTGCCCTATTAAATGGAAGTGTGTTTGGAGATTAAATTTAGAAACTGATCATGGTGCTGTAGAAATTACACCAGCAGGAGGAAGGACCTGTTACAGCACAGGATCTTTGTCCTCCCTCTCTTCCCTCAGTGTGCACAACAATATCTATCCATGGATCGTGGATCCTTCTTCTGGTGAGTGGGAAGGCAGCTACAGGCTTGGGAGAAGAAATGAATCTGTCAAGCTCAGTAGTGTCAGGTCAATTTTGAGATATTCTGGTAAGTTCCAGAAAAAAGTGAAAATGGGCTTGTAGTACATTTATCTCTGTTGGAGGAGTCCCATCCACTTGGGCAGTGCTGCACTGAAGAAAGGCGAATCTGGTAAAAATTGGAAAGAGACCATGAGCTGAGAGGTGCACACTGGTCCTGCCCTCCACATCATGGCTTCTTCATTTTTCTCTATGTAGCTTCCTGCTCTCCAATCAGTTCACAGAGACTGCAATGAGGAAGGGACATGAATGTCATCCCAGCTACGTGTCTGTCTAACTTGGTTTGCCAGAATCATTTGTTTCTTCCAGGGAAAGACGTTGGGAAAGGAGGGTGTTTCAGGTGCCTGTCACTCAGGGCAGTGGTACCAAGCCATGCATCTCACTACTATTGATCATGCAAAGTATTTTAATTAGTCAAATACCCCCCAGATCCTTCCCACGGACTGGCAGGAATAATAAGAGAACCGATAAAGGCATCACTCTTCCTTTGGCACTTGCTGTTGCACTGAATTCACGTCACTAGGAACCAATGAAGGATTATTGTAGTAATGAGGATAATTCATAAAGAGGCTTTGTGCGGTTGAGAATAATTAGTGCTTGAAGTACAACGGGGCTGTCACCAGATGGGTGGAACACACACACACATGAACTTCTGAGTGTGTGTGTCTGGGGCTTAAGCACAGAGCAATTCTTAATAGCATTAGTGACTCAGGAGCGTCATTTCAAGGCTGCTTCTAGATTCTGCTGCTGCAAGTGAGCATGCTCTTTATTTATAGGCTTCCAAATTAAGCATTCATTTATTCTGTGTTTGGAATAAATGGAATCAACAACATGCCTTTTGGTGAAAGAGCCACAGATGCAAACAGAAGCATTCACAGCTTTCAAGTCTTGTGTTTGTTTACGTCAGTGAATGCGGACTGTTAGAACAACTTCCACTGCTGATTATTTTCAATTAAAGCTTCGGGGATTTTAAGAGGAAACTGTCACAATACTGTGATCAGGGATATTATAGCCTCTGGATGCAAATTAGCTACCAAACTTTAAAACAACAGATTTACAGGATCTGTTTCAAATTAATTGCCAACTGGCCGTAAGCACCTCCAGCTCTCGAAGTCTGCCTCCACGGCTGATGGAAATGGTACTGTGAGTTTGCCCAAGCTGTTGGGATGTAGGTGGTAATTTGCCTGGGAGGACAAAGGGATGTGAATGAGTTTCTGAAGTGTCCTTCAAGAACCTTTTTCACCAGAGTCTTCTCAGTGGAAACTCTAGCTTCTGGTCCAGCTCCTTCTCCAGCAGTGACCCCTGAGCATCACACAGCTCCCAAACACTGCAGGCAGGCATGAGGAAAGCAGGGAGCCAGGTTCAGATGTGTTCGTTCCAGGCAGGACCTAAGGTGTTTTAGTAATAAAAAGCCTGGTAGTGAGGGATTGAAATAGAAAATACTGATGGTGTTTAATATCAATGTGCTATAACACAGTAAGATGCAAAGAAAAATATACAGCTTGCCTTTCTGTACTGGGCAATGCTTACTTGCTGCTTCTGCAATCATCTAACCATTCTGTAAGAATATAAGTAAGAGAAAATATGAACTTCAACGTTCCTTTAAAATATAAGCATCATGTATTAGATTTGTATCTAATGTATAGCCAGCAGAAATAAATTATTTTTCATTCTTTACTATTAGATCTCATGCCACAGAAACTTCAGCTGTTTAACAGTTTGTGCTTTCATTTTTAAGGCCATAAAACAGAGTCATTTATTCCTACTTAAAAAGTCCTAGTAAATTTTGTTGGTTAGTGTTTTTCTTCCTAATACACATTATTTATTACTGTTTCTTAGGGGAATCAAAGTCATTTGCCTACTTAATGTTATCTTTAGTAAATCAAAATAAAAGGAACTTGAGCAAGATCTCCTGTGGCTCCAGTAGATTTATGCTTTCTTGTGTCACAGTTGCAGAATACAGACACTGAGTTGTTAGTGAATATTTTGTTTTTCTTGTGCTCTGAGAGGAAAGTGTAGGACATGCATAATGTTTACTGACTCAGTCTGCTGCTTAAATTCAACATGGTTTTAAAGGCCATCAGGAGCAGCCATTGGTAAATATATACTGCTCGTACATCATCTCAGGTAGAAATATGCAGAGTATGGAGAAAGGATGAGTTGGTTATACGTTGGTGCCAGAGCTTAGACCAGAATAATATGAGGCTGGTACAGTAGCTGCTGCTAATCTGAAAGAATTGAGTGCCATTAGTGCAGTGACCATGTTATAAAATGCAAATGAATGCAAATCAGTAACGTATTGCCGACAAAAGAAATAAACTGTATATAAACATATGAATATTTAGGTATTTTCCTGAAAGAAGGGAGGTTTTATGGAGAAGGCTGCACATCAGATAGAGCCCGTCACTTTGCAAGTTCTGGCTGGCTGCTTTGTCAGGCTGGAATCACACCGCACGGAAAATCTCTGCACCAGCATTCATTCCTTAAAAGGGAGCCTGCAGGGAAAAGAAAACATTGAATTGTGAGCACCTATTGTAGTGATAAATCATAAACCTTAGCATGAATGACTTTACGGGAAGCTTTGCCTTAGCATTGGGCTGTTTAGCTCTGTGATGGAATGCAACAGCTACAAATGGTCATACTCTGTGTGTGTTGCTTTGTGCTTAGTGTATTTGTAGGCACAAAATAGGAGCTGCAAGAGATCAGTAAACAGCTAGAAGATGTTTGGCACCTTCTAGGTAGTGCTAACTACTACGAGAGCTCAGTTTTCTGTTGTGTTTTACATGCCAGTAAGGAACCTAGGGACAAAAGAACAGTGCATGAGTTTAGCACTAACACATTTAGGTGGATGTAAAGGCAAAACAGAAAAGTGCTGCCTTTTCGCACTGCTCACCACAAAGTTTCTTTTCAGCTCTGCTGTAGCTCTTAGTTTCCCTTCATCATAAACCAGAGTAGATTAATTTCTCCAGCTGTGTGGATTGTAGAGCAATACCAGTAGTTTTATGTTCAGGTTTAATACAGTAATCAGCCTTTTAGAGGATGATCAGCAGTAAACAGCATGCAGTATTTGAAGACAGATGCCCTACCATGACCTACAGTAGGATAGTTGTGGCAGGGTAGCCAAAATGTTGTTAAAATGCTCAATATTTAATTAAAAAGTTATGAAAGGCATTATGCTATCTAGTGATTAACATTGTCCCCACTGAGACAAACTATTTTACAAGACATAAGCCCTTTCTTCAGGCCTCTTGTATTTTAAAAGAGATGAGAGAAGCAAACATTTTGCAAAGACTGTGTGAATGTAAATTAAGCTAGGAGCAACATCTTACGCTCCCAGCTTGACCCTCTGGTTCATTTTGTATGCGAGACAGCTGTGGAGAGCTGCAACTCTGTATTGCAGCAGCATAAGGTAGGAGTAGAAAGCATCACTTCACATTTGTTCAAAATCAGTGGTCAATTTTGATTCAGCTGTCATTGTCATTCCTTTGTGTTTGTTTTCTGTAAATGTTTCTGTGCTCAAGCTTTACTAATGAAGTGACATCCAGAAAGTAAATATTTATCTAAAACCGTCACCAAAATCAGATTGTGAAATCCATGCCAATTGCTGGCATTGTCAGTCTGCACTGCTGTGACCATTACAATCCCAAATCCATGCTGGAAGTCCCAGGCTGTCATGCGACATTTATACAAATTACAGCACAAAGGAGGAATTATGAAAAATTGATTGCAATATACATTATTCAATTAACCTGCCAACTAAGATTATTTACTGCTGACAAGCACAGGCAGATGCATCAGAGTGACGTACTGGATGGCACTGAGTGGAGTAGTCCAAGGAAAGTCGGTTTTTGGAGAATGCAGATAACTACACAGCCTTCTTCAATGACTGGTGAAATCAAAATGCAAAATCTTAAAGAAAACACAAGTTTTCTTCCTGAAATAGTTTTTGTTTGTTTGTTTGTTTGTTTTTCCCTTCGTTCCACAAGACATTATTTACCAGATGTAAAATGCAGACCATGTAACTTCTCATCAACATTTGCAGCAAGCTTGTGGCTTCCAAATAAAAGCATATTTGAGAAAGGCATCCACTTCTTAGCCATATCCAAATAAACTCCTCTTCTCTTTTTAGTAGAGGATCAGGGGGCTTTTGGATCTTGCTCCAAAGGTTTAAGAGCTGTGCTCTTTTCTACTTTTGTGAAGTTCATGCTGTATGTTATCTACCTGGGGAAGATGCGGATCAATGGGATCCATACTGCAGCTGTGAGACGTACTTAGCTTAGAATAATATTTTCAGGAAAACTTAATAAAATGATGTATTTTCCTTTTGGAAGGGGAAGCTTTGAAAGAAGATGTACAATGCTGTTCTCTGAGTGCAATCACTGTATGAGAAACACATGGTGGAAAGGCATAAGGAGGAAAAAACTTGGCAGAAGCAATAACCCATGATTTAGAAACGATTCTCTTTTATTGCATTCTGCAAATATTGTGCATACCAGGAAATAAAGCACTGCATAGTGAAAGCATAGGCGAAGAGTAACATCACGCCGCAGAGGAGGCTGTGCCCTCACCCATCTGTGGGTGCGTTGCCCCGGCCATGCACACAGCTGGATTAGTGCCTGCGTGCACAGTCGGTGTGCTGCTGCAGTGCTGCGTGCGTGCCAGAGCCCACAGATGTCTTCCACCTCTCACTGTGTGAAAAGCACCCCTGAAAACTCTGATCTTTTCACAGGCAAAGTTGTGCTTTGCTCATGAGCCTTCCTTGTTTTTTCTTCACAGGCAAAAAATAATAATAATAAAAAAATCCTGTTTATAGCTGCTTAAAATTAAGCAAGAGGCAATGCAAAATATTTACAAGGAGTAGACTAAGGAAAGTGACATAAACAATGGGTGTGGGATAACTAGTAAAAATTTGGTACATTTAGGCTAGGCTGCTGGCTTCTGTGGTTGCAGATAATCTGTACTGCAAGAGCAATTCACGACTCCAAGTGAGCAATAGCTGCCCCAGGTGCTATGCAGCATGTATAACAAGGTGCCTCCTCTTGTAAGAAAATTGGAGAACTTTTACTCTAGCAGATGTGGATGTAGTTACCTCTCTCTGCCTCAGGTCTGACCTGCTCAGGCATAAGCCAGCTGTAATCTTGAATATGGCAAGACTGGT
This sequence comes from Oxyura jamaicensis, assembly GCF_011077185.1. Lineage (NCBI taxonomy): Eukaryota > Metazoa > Chordata > Aves > Anseriformes > Anatidae > Oxyura > Oxyura jamaicensis. Next base: position 12,110,680 of record NC_048905.1, on the reverse strand, counting down.
GTGCAGGACTGCAAACAGCTTTCTTCCTGCATTTGGGAGTGTAACCACCTTAGCCCAGCCCCGTTGTCATGCCATCTTCATCCCAGAGCTGGCTCACTTCTGGCCAGAGAGAAAAACCAGGCGGGGGGGCTCAGGTCCTCCTGTACCTGCCTCTCAGTGGTGTCTGTGAGAAGACTTCAAACACAGCTTAATTTTCAGGGATAAGGGACAGAAATGTTCCTGTTAAAAGTGTTTCTTAATTAACTACATCTGAGTAAATAATTCACAATGAATAATTAACTGATGAGTTTAGCCTGCCTCTTTTTCTTACTCTCTCTCCTTTTTTTTTTTTTTTTTCCCTTCTATTTTTCAGTGCACCAAATGTCCTTGAGCAGGTCGCAGAGTTTCTTAGCTTATTTTGCTACAGGAGTGCGTCTGATATTTTATCTGCTGTTTTTTTATTGGGTTGTTTAAAACTGGTCTATTCCCTCCTTGGTTTAGTGAAACTTTTAGAGGCAGGAATTGAAGAATAGAAATAGTGCTCTCTGCAGGGCAATTTAAAGACCTATGTTAGGGGAGAAGCATTAAGGAGTTTATAAGATTTAAACACTTATTTTATGTGTAAAGCTCTCTTCAAGGTGTTAATTTTATGCCCACATATAACAGAGAATGGTGTTTCCTTTGGTGAAGTCCTTTGGTTTGGACCTGTCTTACAGGAAACCAAGTGCGATGTCGTACCAGGGAGGTGGGCATTTAGCACCAGGTGAAGTGGCTGTATTCCAAACCTGGAATTAATTCCTTTTGATCTTCGCAGGCCTTTTTCTGTCTGAAATCTCCTGGCAGAATCAAGCCCATTGCTAAACCAAGTGCCTCGCCCTGTGCGGAGGCGATGCCATTAGTCAATCCAAAACTGCCCTGCAGGACGGTGTTATCGCAGGAACGGCGTGCTGTGAGGACAGCTAGCTGAGTCTCGGCAGGTTATTCCATCGAGAGGCTGGGGCTTGTCTTTTACTTGGGAAATCATTGCTTTTTGGGATTAGATACTCACCGCTGGCTCAACCCATCTGTCTTCGTGTTTGTTGCTTTTGCAGCAGTGTTATCCAAATGTAGCAGCACCTCTTGCTTGCTCGCAGTCAGACAGATGCAGCGCATATACCTCCTGCCTAAATTAGCGTAGCGTTTTGCATAAATCACTTTTGGGCACATCAGTGTGAACGGGCCCTGGAGCCTAACCCAGCTGACTGGCACTTCCATGCAGCTGAGCTGACACGGTGCTTTCACCTGTTGCTGTGGGGGGTAGAGAAGAAAAAGAGGCCAATATGCTGCAGGTCTCTGGGCTGATGTAAATTGGGGTGGAAAAGGTAGGAGATGGAAGTGTCTGTGTTCAGGACATGGGCAAGCTGCTGGAGGTGTCAGCAGATCTTTCACTCCATCCCTTCAGGCACGTAATCGAGGCTTCTGACTTCCCGATGAGAAACATTCCCGTGACTTGTAGCGGGGCTCCAGGCACTGCTCCGACGGTCACAGGCTGCTGGCTTCAGCCCTCTGGGCTCTGAGAGTCTCCGACCAAGAACAATATGGAGTAAAATACCCCAAACCTTCAGTGCTCCTTGTTGAATTAGCATAATGCAAGAATAAAATAAAGTAGGGCATTTACAGCTGCTTTGCACACTGTAACTGGGGCAGGGTACTTTAGCATCCTGCTGGAGATATTAGCCTCATAGTGTCCTGTAGCTGCTAAGAGAAAGGGCTCAGCGATAACCGTTAATGAACATTGTTTCTCACTCAGGAAAACCAACAGAGAACAGCATATGGACTCTGTGACAGGAGCAACTGTAGGGTGCTGGACTCCACTGACTTGATAGTTTTCCCTACGTCCTACTTAGCCATAAAAGTCTAATAAAGAAGAAAGAGGCCATTATATTAATGGCATTATGGGGATTGCAGCATCATCTCTAGGACCCATGGGGACTTCTCTGATGTCCAGAATAAATGCCTTTCTATTCTAATGACCATAAATGACCTCTCTCCAAACCTGGTATTGATGAAATAGCTTTAATGTTTCAACATCAATACTCCAAGCTTTGCTGAACAGTGACATTAATCTGATATTGCATAGCACACGGGGAAGAACAGCCAAAAAAATATGCTGGAGCTTATAAAGTTATGCAGCTTTCTAGCCTGACAGCAGCTTTCATGCTATTTTCCCACCAAGTGGAAACAAGTCGTAGGATACAAACGACAGAGACATTTTCTCTTAAAACCTGATGGAAGGAAATCACAGGTGGTTTGAAACTACTCATAATTTCAAAGGGTGCAGTGTAAACACAGGAAGCTTTTTGAAAAGTTGCTGTACCACGCTTTTCTGTTTGCTTCTGTCAGGTTACAATCTATTTTCTTTTTCCTAGCAAACATTTTTGATTACTTAGCATATCTTAATTAATATACAAACACAGACATGGATTCTCACAGCATAAAAACAGAGGCATTGGCTGATTTATGATTTTAATCAGGTCAGCCTTAGCTGATATGCAGTAAGAAATAATTAGCTGGTTGTTTGTACATAGAATTGCATTGTACCCAACCCATAGGAGACAGTTTTTCCTGACACTTCAATCCCCTGCTGACTTTGTTTTCTTAGCTTTCCTTCTGGTTTCAAAACAGAAGTGTTTTCCACCTCTGAGATTGTTGCTTTCTATTCTTAACCAAGGGTAGGTAAGCCATTTACAGGCCTTAGGCTAAAATATTAAAATAAGAATTTGATTAGTAGTTGCAGTGGTCAAAAGACATTGTCCAGGGAAATTTCTGGGTGTTTAGTAGCAACTCTTGCTCTCTGCCTTGCCGTTTCTTCCATTTCCATTGAATTTAAAGCACATCTCCAAATTTCTGAAGTAGCCCAAGTGTCATGTAGACTGCACAGCTGGGATGTGTTGGTATTGACTGGCCTGAACTGGACCCTAGCTTCTCTGAAACTGAGGCACAGACCCAAGGTTCCCCTTAAGTAGAAGTATTGAAACCACAGAGGGTCCTGTTTCTTCTACCCAAATCCCAGCTGTGCTGGTGGCTCTCAGCTGCAGAACTCAGCCTGTAAACAGTTATGTTGCTGTATCTGTCCCATGAAAAGAGAGGTTTAGTCTGCAAGGTTATCAGTTTAGTCACATTTATCAGTAGCTGATACGCGCATGGCTCTTGCTCATCACCTCTGTGTTAACGTTGCTTCAGTTAGCAGAGTGCCCAAACAGCCTTGATCTTTAGAACTGTATAGGGTTTTACTAACACTTTGTGAAAACCCATAAACCTCACCTTGCCCAGGAGATCAGACTAACAACGTGGTTTCTAATGTTGCTTCCCTGCAAACTAATTGATGTGTTTGGCACCAGCTAACAGACATCCAAACGTTTGTACAGATCTGAGTTACCGAGGGTCTGTCTAGACTAGATAATTACTTCCCCTTTTGGCTTGATTTCGCTGGTTGCCAAGTTGGGCAATGTTTTAACCTTGAATTCTGCAGGCACAGTTGCTTCCAAAGCCCTTGTAATGAGGAGCCATCTAGCAAGCTGACATGACAAGACTCTGCTAATCTGAGTCTTCTGCCTGTGAATCTGGTCACATCGCGGTCAACACTGATGCATTTGCATTAATCCTGCTCCTGTCCATACATCTTAATTCACCCCGAGAGCACTGCTAAATTCTTTTGTTAATCGTTTTCTCCCTGTCTCCCCCCGTGAAGCGAAGTTCATTCTGTGCCCAGCGCTGATGCAGCCAGGTTAATAACTATCGATGTCGCCACGTTAATAACGGCCTTGCTGCCCGTGAATCGGAGCCTCCCCCTGACGAGGTGGTGGACATGACCCACTTAATCATTACATCTCTCCGTCCACGGATCTCAGTTCACCCTGTGAAATTTTAATCATCCTGACTAGCTAATCACGATAATTTCTCACTGTCCGAGGTTGTGAATTCACCCTACGAGCAGCTCCTATGTCCTTGTTAGTCATCGTAACCTTGCGCTGCTCACGGACTGCAAAGCACGGTGATGTCTGTGCCACGATGTCCGTACCGATTGCTTCCACACCTCGCTGCCCGGGGACTGGATGTGCATTGCGAGGGATGCCCAGGGCGCTTCATTCTCTTTCTGCCCCGATTCCTGTGGTCATTGCAAATCCTTTCCTCACAGCCTACATGTAGCCAGCTGTGTGCAGCCCCTCCAAAGTGACGTGTTGAATAACAGCATGTCTGCAGGCAGAGCAGCCCAGCGCTGTTGGTTGCGTGGTGCTTTCTTGAAAGGTGATCTCAGAGAACAGAGATGAGCGTTAACTCAAGGAGACATTTTGGTTCTTTCTGCTGAGTTGCACCATTGTGCTGGGTCGGTCTGACAGGACTGCAACACTAAATAGGTGTTGATGTGGTACTCCATGCTGTTCCCTTATGTTGGCTCCAGCATGGGGCCCAGTGCTTTTAATGAGCACTTACGGCTGTTACTGCCTCTGCCTGCACCGTCCTGAAGCGTTGCTGGAATCGAATGGACAATGAGAGGGAAGATCAATCACCGTTTTAGGGCATTGTGAAGTCCCACCACGTTTTCTACCCCAAGCCTGGAGAATGCGGCCTAGGTGGAAGTTTGGAAAGGACATAAGGAAGTTTGTTGGAATCACAAAAATTGCAGATGTTTAGCAAGCTCAAATCCATGTCTTTAAGATAGGCACGTGAATTACAGTGGAGGCCGTGGAACTGCTCTAAAAGTTTAAAAAAGAAACTTGGCTCATTTTAGGCAGGTTTCTCCCTCGTGCTCTGTGCTGCCTCTCCCAGGCTTGCTTGATGTGCTGGTTTTGTCTCTCCAACAACCAGCCTAGCTTCAGCTGCAAGTAGAACTGACAATCAGCTTCAAAAGAAGCTGCTGAGAGGCTTTGCGAGCCAAAAAGGTAGAAATAATAGCATGACACAAAGTCTAAAAGGAGCCACCTCTGTTTTCAGAGGGCTGCAGAGCCAGTGCCAGCGGTCAGCCTGGGGAGGCAGCAGCAAAGGTCACCTTCCCCGCTGCATCCCGAGCAAGGGCAGCTTTCCAGAGCCTTCTCTTTGGGCAGCTTCGTGCAAGATATTAGATAACATAGAAAACTTGTTGAGATTTTACTTTATTTTTTTGTTGTTTTTATTTTCCTCCCTCTCATCTTTAGATTGGTTTGGGAGTTTAGATTAATAAACAGAGAAGCAGTTAGTTTGATTAAAAGTGGCATATGTTCTGCTGTGGTGGAGGCAGGCTCAGGGGTGTGTTTCATGCCCACATTAGAGAATAAGAAACCACTTTTACTCTTGGGCACAATGGTGAATAACACTTTTTTTTTTTTTTTTTTTTTTTTTTCCCAGCAGAATGATGGAAGTACTTTCATGCAGATGATTTTGTGCTTCCAAAGGAAGGGAAGTCTGGTGTCTTGGAAAATAGAAAACTAAAAAAAAAAAAAAATAAGGGGGGGAGGAATTGGGGGAGAGGGAATGTTATACTTCAGTGAAGCTAATTAGCATTTAAAGAAAAGCACACTATGAAAAGGTGAACCTAATGCTGCAGAAATGCTGTATTAAAGGGACAGCAGTTAACAAAGACTCGGCTTGAAAAGATTTATGGAGGTATTTCCTATCAGTGTAATCAGAGAAGTATGGAAACCAGTATTGCTTCTTTAGTACAGTGCAAGGAACAAAGCAAGCAGGTATATTTTTTTATTTGTTTGTGCTGGACTGTCTGCAGCCTGGCTGAGGCAGTTACAGCAGGTGCAGAGGAGCCGGAGCTTCTGCATCCGCTCTGACTTCTGGCAGCCCCCTCCAGGGTAATCAGCAATGACAGCCTCCTGCGCCTCCGCTTCCTCAGCCTCAAAGGGAGACAAGTAAACACCACACGTTTTCATTATTGTTTGTAAACGTCTCATTTGCAAATGCAAAATGTTTTTTAAGACTTAACTTCTGGGAGGCACAGCTCCCAGCCTCCTCCTCCTCTGCTGAGCCCCAGGTCTGAATCATTCCCTTCACCCCGACCCATGTCCACTGTGGCCAGCTCTGCAGCAGATATACTGCACGTAGTCAAGGAAGTAACATTTTTTAAAGGAGTTCAGGAACCCAAATCCCATTTCTAAAGATAACTTCAGCCATGTCTGCACCGTAATAAAGCCCAAGACTGGGAGCATGCCTGCTGTTTGTATTCACCTTAAATCTTACAGTACAAGCTTTTAAAAGTTTTTTTAACCATGCCAAGAAGCTTTCACCAAGCCAAGATCAGAGCACAGTGACTGTATTTACCACATGTAATTCATTCTAAGGAGAGTGACAAAAATACTTATCCTGAGAAACATGAAAGCTGGATAAAAGACAAGGCATCACGGACATGAAATATGAACAACAGAGCTTCTCTCTGAAGTGTAGCTGTATGAGAAGTAGAAATATTTAGGTTTTGAATTTGGGCATGTTACTCTGGATAACCCCCCTGGTTTCAGATGGAGATCTACTGCAAACAGACTGGTATCAGCATTGAGAGAGAGAGAAAGTGATCTTATTAGTGCCATTAGAATATATTTTGTGGAATGAACAATAATAATTCGCTGTCATATGTCATAAACATCACAGTTTCTATCTTGTGCTGCTGTATTCATGTCACGCAGCCCTAACAGCAAAGGCAGATTAAGCAGGGTGTAAGCTTGTTTATTGATTTTTTTTTTTAAAATAACAATACGTTTGTTTATTGATTTTTTTAAAGATGATAACAGGTTTGTTTGTTCATGTATATGATGCTCATGGCATGTGTAGGTTATACTTGGCATTTATGGGTGCATCTGCTGACTGTGCATCACAATTTGTTCCTGCTTCCTAACCTTGCCCTGATGGTTATGGTCCTCTGGTTAAGTGCGGCGGCCAGGGGTCTCCCCACTTGGATACCCACCGTGTGACTACAGCTGTGATTTGTACATCCCCTTCCAGCCTCCTCCTCACAGGCAAGGGCAGAGAAAAGACAGAACAGAAAACAGAGCTTCACCAAAATGAAGCAATTAGCCTGAGAGTAGAAAATCAGGAGCTAGGCTGGGGCAGAGCCATAGTTTCTGACAATCGATGGCAATGCCCCATGCCTTGTTCATCTTAATCGGTAAATTAAGTTGTTATAAACCAGTGATGGTATCCGCTCATGTGCAAACTGCAGGGTGGTCTGAGCCATGAATGGGGTGGAGTCTCATGGGGAGCTGAGATCACAATGGGACTCAACTGCATTTTGGATCTTATGTCTTCAGATCTTGTCTGTGACAAATGCCAGCTGGTGGCAGCTGCAGGAGCAGAGGATTTCAGCTCTCCGCGCTTCAGACACACGTGGCAGAATGGTGCCTGCAAGAAAAGGAGATTTTCTTTTCTGTGGCATTAAAGGTCTTCACCCATTATGTATGCCGTGCATGGAGGTAGGTGTTTGCGGTCCCCAGTACTGAACATACCTTAGCTGTTCTCTGGGTCGGTGAGGTTTTTCTGGTGGAGATTACAGCAGGATCTTTCAGTGTGATAATTCAGGTATAATAGCTTCTCCTCCCCTGATGGGGCTGACTTGTGAAATCTATTAAACTATGTGGTTCGGGCTTTATTCTTGGACTCCTCAAGATAAAGGCTTTTAAGTTTTTTTTTTGTTGTTGTTGTTGTTGTTCGAAGTAAATCTTTATTTGTTATCAACAGTTTAGACTCACCAATTATCAGCATTTTGAACCTGCAGATAGTTCCGCCTGGAAAACATCCATAAGTTGATCATCTAATGCTTGTGGTTTAAGTGGAAAAGCCAAGCACAGTACTTTATCCAGTCCCCACAATTTCCTCCATTTGAAACTCTGAACTAGCTCAAAATCAAGGGGTAAAATACAGCAGAGGATCTTCTGACTTAAGAGATCAGAAGGATTTTCTCAGGGTATGAGAGCTTCCAATACCACTTCAGGATTTGATTCCCCAATACCCTGTTCCTATCTCTGCTTAATACGAAGATTTTCCAAGTTATTAAATTGTGCACTTCAGTCTCCCCTTGTCCTCTTCCCTGAGAGCTCTGCAGATGCTGGACACTGGCTCCAGGTGATTACTTCCAATGAGTCTGCCCACGCCGATGCCAGCCTGCCCCATCCAATCTCCAGCCCATCCCAGCTGCACACATGGTGCAGACTCCTGCACCATTACGAGAGTGTTCCTCTAATTCCCACAACCCACTCTCTAGGATGTACAGGTGAAAACAATGTGGAAAATGTTGTTTTTACACTGCTGCTGCTGTCTGTTTTCCAGTCACACTTCTTAGGGGTTAAAGAAAAAAAAAAAAAAGAATGGGAAATTACCATCAGCCTAGGTTATGCGTAACAAATATGGTTAGGGGTTTGGTGCAAATGAAAATGAGGAGCCTCTTGGGAAAAGTACAGATTTTGTTTTGATTTTATATTGAAGCCCTCATAGTCAGTGGAAATGTGCTTGGATTTGCACAGGCTTCAGCTAAATTACTTTGAAAGAAAATATCATTTCCAAGCCAAATTATCTGCTGGGAGGAATAATTTTCCTGATTTTGAATGGATTTTTTCCAGGAGAAAATCTGGCCAATCTTACTTAACCAAATCACAACTTGGACCATAGGCCTGGAAGCAGGATTCATTTGGATGTTTTAACCTCCAGTGAATAACAACTAGAGAATGCAGTGGAAAATAAAATGAAACAATATGTGTAATGAGCTGATTTAAAATGCAGCTTAAAAAAAACTCACATTCCTTTTTCTCACAGTCTATCAGGGCATCAATAGGTCTTTCATTGCTCTAGTACGTTGTTATCAATAGTGCAGACAAATTCAAATTGTAGGCTTCGGGGTTCCATAAATTTCCTAGGGCTACTCCAGGAAAAGTAAAATGCAAGTTGAATATGCAGCAGCAAAAGGAAGCAGAGACCAGGATGGGGCAGCGTGTGGTGCGAGGTGACACACTGATGTGCCCTATGTGGAGATGTTCAGGCTTTGTCCAAAATAGCTAAAGCTCTGAATCAGCTAAATCCAGTAAAGCCTCATGTGGGTTTCCTAGTGCTTATTTGTAAGTGGCTTTGAATAAATTTGGTATAAATTGCCTCCAAAGAGAATAAAATTAATTCCAGTATGGCCATTCCTAATCAGAATTTAAACTGGCCATGATTCTGGTTAATACAGTAAAATAATTAATTTCAGAAGTTAATTTGGGTTTGTCCTCCTTAGGGTCCCTGTGTGTGCAAACTCGAATGGTTCTTGGTGTATCCACACAACCTTAAAAAAAAGCGAGTGGTTTCCCATCTGTTCATATTTTTTCCTGGTGTTTGGTAAATGTCATATCAACCAATCCGTCCTTCTCCCAGTGCAAACCTCCACCCTGTGAGCTTGGTGGATTTTACCTCTGACTGTTGAGTACCATTCTAAATTTATCACAAAAAATCAACACAAGATTTTTCTTTTGTACCAGACGTCAGATTGTATTTTCTTTTGAACCATAGCAACTACATACTCGATGGAGATAGCGCATTATGACTTTGAGGTCTCTGCTGATTACTAACCTATTTATAATGAGTACTGTAGACTGCAGGAGTATTTTATAACCTTTAAGAAGATGTTTCTCTGAATGGGTCAGTTTAAGACCTCTGTTAAACAAAGTTCATGATCTCCTTCAGATTCTGGTTGTTTATGTCAGCCAACAAGGCATAAAAACATAACTACATTTCACAGTATTAATGATGGGCTGTAAAAACAAAACATAACATTTTATAGCTTTACAACCAATCTCTTTGTTATCAATTTACAGTGATTTGCATCAAATATGTATAATCTGTATTTAACTTCCTAACTTTTACAAGTTGATGGTATGGAATACTGTTGTGAACTAATGAAGTTTATAAATATATGGCTTTGTTTGAAATACTTAGGATTTTAGATGAAGGATGCAAAAGCTGTGGCTGAAGCCAGCACTGAGTATCGAGGTTTTCCTGCTGGAACAACCACAGCACTGTGTCTCAGTTTGCATACGGAAGCAGAGCTTGGGGTTTGAATCAGAGCTTCGCCTGTGATGTTAGCTTGGGGTACAAATCTGTTTGCTGGGTTGGTAAACAGAACTTATCGGTCACTTGACCCATGAATAGAGCTTAATATTCACCAGTGCTGGACCTGAAGGGTTGCAGCGTTGCCTTGAACTCCTGGGCTTCCAGAAGTCCTGCATAGTCCCATTCCTCTGGAAATTTTCCTTCTAGAGGAAATAAGAAGGAAGGCAGAGAGGGAAGGTGGAGAGGGAAGGCGGAGAGGCAATGGAGGGAAGGCTGAAACAAAAGCTCTGGGCTCATGGAGTATAGACATTGGGAAAGCAAAATGGGCAGAATCACAGTGCCTTGGCTAAACTGTGCAATAGAAGTGCTTGAGGGATAATTAAAGGTTATTTTAAAGTGCTTCACCATGTTTATTTAGTGAGTCACAATTAAAAAAGACCAGGAGAAGAAATTGATATAGCAACCACTTTTCTACCTTTATCAGAGCAAGGCCTGGCTTCTGGCTCATGTTCAGACAGCAATACCTACCCCACTCCCACATGGCAGCCCTTGCTCAGCGTCTTACAGGTTGTGCACAGTCACAGCCTGGGTCTCCATGGGCTTGCGTTTGAAGGGGTTCACAGGAGAGTGGAGAGACCTTTTCTGCATCCTTTGCACCACTGGCTGGGGTGTTGTGGTTCCGTCTGGGCACGCTGTCTGTACAGACTGGAGATAGTTCCTGCAGAGCTAGTGTGGATGGGGGTGGTTGAAATAGTTCCTTAGAGCTGCTGTAATTGTGGCTCAGAAATAAAAGACTGTATTTTTTGTGCATGAACTTGAACTGCTTAAAAGCACTGCAAAGGTTTTATCCTAGATATATTGATCCTTGATATATTTGTGCTGGCCTCTGGAGAGAAAACCAGAGTATCCTGCGTATTCCCGATGTTTTTTGTTGTTGTTGTTTGTTTCCAGCTGATTAGAGCCAATGGTGCAAAGCTATGAATGATCTGTCTGGCTGACCAAGCGTACAGCACTGGCTACATCCTTTTAGCAAACATATAAGTGAAAAACCTAGCTGACTTGAGAGACACCACAAATTGCATCTTAATTGCAATGTGTTGAAGAAATGCAGGGAAAGCTCAAATGATTTTGATTTCTGGGCTTTCAAACCAAAAGGGGGACTCACTGCAGTGATTTCAGTTCATTACAGATATTTTAAACCTGCCTCGCCTAAGTGAGTTTAATTTTTTTCACCTGTCACTTATCTGCTTTTGAGAAGTATAATTACTACATTTGTTCAAAGCTGTAAGCTTCTGAAATGGGAAAGGGATTTTTTTTTTCCTACGCAAATATTAAAAAACAAAGGGGGAAAGGAAAGGCTATTTTTGAGACAGACTTTGCCACACACATGTGCCTGTGAACAGATACATGGCCTCTTTCTGTTTTTTTTTTTTTTTTTTTTTTTTTTTTTTTTTTTTTT
>NC_048905.1:12045044-12099110 GCF_011077185.1 Oxyura jamaicensis | reverse complement strand
TTTTTTTTTTTTTTTTTTTTTTTTTTTTTTTTTTTTTTTTTTTTTTTCCTCTTTATTTTAATATCTTAAAAACACATTTACCTCTGGGGGAAGCCTAATAAGAAATATCAAGCTGAAGCAAAGATTTTAGGAGGAAAAAGAAGTCAGGGGACCTGTGCTGTAGAGACAGCAGTTCAAACAGTGAAAAAGAGGACACAGCTGTGCACATCAGAAATCCACAGCTGGGGAAGTGGAAAGAATATTCCCACATCTGCCCTTATAAATCATCCCTCACCTTTCAGATCCTTTTGTTTTCTGTTGTGTTGAATAATTTCATATAGAAGGAGAGGTATTTGCATTTTTCTCCTGCTGTTGTCTGTGATATCTAGGTCAGTTCTACCGACCAAAGCACCAGAAAAGCACTGTGGATTTCTCTGGTGTCCTTTGTAGCAGGGGTGTTTTTCTTACCCTTCAAAGTCAAGGATTCTCCAGCAAAAGAACAAGGCCTTAGCAGCAGGTGCATAAACCAATACACAGACAAAGCCAAGAGGAAAATGCAGCACAGGCTCTGTCTTTAAAAGACTCACGCTAGCAAGGTCTGAGGAGATGGTGGAGCAGTACTATACTAAAAGCATCTCTTCAGACCACAGCTGAGCAATAAAACAAACCAAAGCGTGGACACTTGCTGTAACTCTTCAGGGAGTGGATGTAAAGGAATAAAGCACTGAATCTTTTCCAGCTCCAAGAATTACTTAATTCTTCCTCATTCCTAACACATCTCAAGATAGAGCAGCACAGATGCTGTTTACACTGTTTCTCAAGGTTAAGAGTTTGAGCTGGAAGCGGCCAAAGCAGTTTTGTTAGAGGAACTGTTCTGGCTGCATGAGCACTGGCCGTGCTTTAGGACAAGACTAGGAAGAAGCACTTGCAGGCATGGTTCTGAATGGTCCAGCAGAGACGATCCCTGCTCTGGCATAAGCTGAGACCAGAACGAGAAGTACAAAACCAGTACATCAAAAAGTTTTGCTTACATTTTCCACAGGTAAACAAATGTTCAAAGGTTGAACGTACAGGTTCTTGTTCAAACAGCACGCACGTGGAGGCTTTCAGTGTTCATGCATCCCTGGGTTTTGATTCTGAATAATGGCTCATAAAATCTGGGAAGGGCTGGTCTACAGCTGCAAAATACCAGGTACCAAAGCTCATACACTAGTAATTATCCTCCAGTGTTGAAACTTTGTAGTGGATTACAAGATAATGGGAACTAGAATGTTTTGCTCGTTCTGGCTAAAATAAGTTGTTTCCACATGAAGTGACATTCTGAAATGCCTTTTGATTGAATAATGCATTCTGTCCCAAAGCATGGGGAATAAATTTGGGTATATGTCAGTATAATAAGAGTATATCTATCTTGTACCAAATCTGTCTAAGAGAGTTAATCTGCACTTTAGTATTGCACAGCTGGGATGAATACAATCCCTGATATAATGCCAGTAAAGTTATGCCAAGGATAAATTACGTTGAAGAAGTCTGTAGATAATGTGGGAAGACTGGAGAGTGCGCAAGTAGAACCAGCCACATGATAAAGTTCTGCTCCCCTTCCTCCTCCTGTCCATGCTTTCCATTGAATTAAAGCTTACTTCCTCAAAGGTGCTTAGAAGTTCTAGAATCCATCAAAACAAAACAAAAATAAGAGAGAGAGAGAAGGTGAAACTTGTTATTTCAGAGCTTTTTGGGAATATTAAAGAGGAAAATGGCATGAATGAAAATGTTTTACTTTTCTGTCAGCTCCCTAGGAAAAAAGAGTGATAAACTATAACTATTCTCAAGTTTCTAGTTAATTCTTTTTAATGCTTAACTTGAAAAAAAAATCTGTGAAAAGGCAGATTAGGTCTTGGCTTTGTAGATATAAACACCCTGAAGACATTAGATAGCAATTTATAACAATCAACCATTTCAGTTTCTGAAAGAAGTCCCTTCCAAGAAAATATTTTTAGCTGCTCAAGTCAATGTTTTTCAACAAGCAAATTCACTGTAGGAAAACATTTTAAAATATGACCAGAAAGTAAAAATCAAAATAATCTGAACTCACTTTTCCTCAGAATCTGTGAGTCTACATTAAGTGCAAGCTAGGCTAAAGCAGAGGGAAACATAATTGTTACTGCACGGAATAACAGAGTATTGACACTGTTGTTGGATCAATCAGAGCCATTCTGTAGGTTCAGTTAATAAATTGCTGTGTTAAATTATGATTTCTCCTTATAAAATGTATTTATTTTCTCTCTCAGCGTTTATTTTAATAACTTCTCATACCAAGAACTTGTTTGCACCTGCTTTTTTTCAACACGCCATGCATAACACGTTGCATAAGGCCATTTCAAAAGGGATGCAAGTCTCAGCATTTATGTCTGCACGTCCTTGGGTGACAAGAGAAGAGCAGCAGAACAGTTTGAAATGTGTGGCAGGGTGCCTTCCAGCAGCCTAATTATCTCATGTCGGGATACATATCTACAGTAATCTAGACAAGTTTCTAATTTGTTTTTCAGTACTGTAGGATTAGTCAATTTAATTGCAATTAAACATTGGCCATTGCATAGCGTGGCCAGAGAGCCAGACAAGATCATAGGCTGACATAATTACTGATTGTGTCCGGGCTGCTTTTCTTATGGGTTCTATATAGGTCCAACACAGTTACAAATGTGCAGTCATGTTTGGGGCAGATATGATTTTGTGGTCTTAGGAAAACACTTGTGTGCCATTTTGCTGGAGGACTGTCAGTGGGTGTGGAGAGCCATGGTGATGTTATGAGTGCTGCTTCCTCTGTCTACAACATATGGATCAAAGTTCTCATTTATGCAAGGACTCAGACTTGTGAATTTACATTTTCATATCTATGTAACAGTCATCCTACTGAAGCTCACTTGAGTTAACACCTAAACAGCCCAGGAACCACACAGAGGAATGAGATGTCTGGATTTCTCATCCTGGTGGTGGAAGTAGCTAATGGAGTTCATGTCACAATATTTTCTGCTCTCTCCTACGCTCAGTGATAAGGCATTCCAATTTATTGTTCCCTCATGTAAGGGATCGAGTGACTAACTGAGTTACGGGAGGGCACTAAATATGCTTGCTGGTTGATGGATGTGCCCTGTTTCCAGGAGTCACAGCTGGTCTGGCCCTTTCTCGCTCACTGCTCACAGGCATGCCACCGCAGACAGCCCGCGTCATCTTCCTCCAGTCTGCTTCCTAGATAATGCACATCTCTGGGGTCTATCTAGATCTCTTTCTTTTTTTTTTTTTTTTTTTTTTTTTTTTTTTTTTTTTTTTTTTTTTTTTTTTTCCCCTGCACCCACCAACCTCCGTGCTATTTCTCTTTCTCCTTTGCATATTCTCTTCCCCAGTTGCTCTCTTTCCAGCACTTTCCTGGCCCCAGTACATCAGTCTTCTGTTCCCATACGACTCCCACTAATTACAGAGCTATCTCGCTGTTTAATGCTACCGCCTCTTTTCTAGTTAGTTCTTTAAAAAGGCCGTTAGCTAGAAATACATCATCCTTCAGCTCTGAACCTGCAGTCCACTTGGTAAGCATTTTATACAGTCTTAATAAATGAGGAGAGAAAAAGAAAACAGCAGAGGAATACAAAAAGGGTCCCCTGGGAGTAAGATTGTCAGAAAGTCATGGCTACTTCATAACTCTGGGCATTACTCATTTTTCTTACCATGGGTGGTCCCACTATGGGCTGAATTTTGAAAGGTTTTTCTTACTGCTCAGCAAAGAAGTGACATTGCACAGTGTGGGAGGAGAGGTGAGACCCTCAGGTGCTCGCACTGCCAAGCCATCTGAAGGACAACTCTTTCCCACAACCTTTAGGACTTATTTATTCTCCTGGCTGCTTTCGCACTTTGTGGGAAGCTCTGGCCCTGTTGAGAGGAGAGCATCGTAGCTGTGTCACAGCAGGGTAAATAAGTTTAACTCTTTGTGGGGCTGGTAGGATGGGTGCTGTCATCACCATCCCTCCACTCCAGCATAATCCCCAAACGAGTGATCGCTGGCCAGGTTATGAGAGAGAATCAGGGAATGGATCTGAGGGTTTGCTGCTCTGTGTGTGGCTGTGTGACGTGGTGGTGGCTCCCGTCAGGGGACCGGCTGTCTGCATCTCGCCTGGGCAGGGATGGGATCTCAGCCCTTTGCTCCTACGGGCACTTACTGTGCGTGTGCTCGGTGCTGCTCCCAGGTGCTGCAATGCAACGGCGCTGACTCCTCGCAGTGTGAATTGCAGGATGCCAGCAGGATTTTGGAAGCTGCTGGCTGTGTGCACAGCGGCTGGTGGGGCAGCGATGCTGCAGAGGCACAGGGCTCCCTGGGTGCAGTATCTGCTGAGAAGCTGCCCCAGCAACACACAGCCTTCCCAGAGGGACAGAGGAGGCTCCCTCCTGTGCTGTGCTGCTGCAGGCTGCCTGCTGGGAAGCGAGTTCAGGCTCTCCTCATCCAGCCATGGTCTGGAGGTAGATGTAATCTTCACCTTGAGCCAAAAATATCACCAAATACAACTTATCCTCTCTCTCTCTCTCTTTTTTTTTTTTTTTTTTTTTTTTGGTAGCCATTTTTGTAGCAGTGGGTTTGTGCTGTGCCATTCTTGTCTGCATTGCCAAAAAGCAGTTTCAGTGCTCTAAAATTCTAGGAAGGACCAGACAAACTTGCTTTGTTCAGTACTGACTTCACAGTTGCGTCCAACCCAGTTTCTTGGCTGTTTCCAGCCTCACTGACCCAAGAGGATGATTGACCAGTAAGACAAACGTCAAGCTAGAAAAAGGCGAATTATGTGGCCTGATGAGTTGTTGTGGTAATTCAGGTGAATGAAGTAAGAGGACCGTCAGAGCTGCTGGGGCTGTTCAGATGATGGAGTGGTCATTGCTCCAGAGCACAGGAGATTTTTTTTTTCTTTTCTTTTTAAAGACTATTTAAAACCTATTGAGCTGAGTGGTTACAGTGAAATCAGATGCATTGTGCCTTCCTACTCAGTGTTACCTGAGCAGGTCATTCCCCCCATTTTGCTCCCTGTGTCCTGAGCATCATGTGCAAAAGCTTGTCCCACAAAAGTGGAAAGTTGCTGGAAAATGAGTGGGTGGGCTGTCTATCTTCCAACAGGCCTCTGATGCTGTGGCTCAGATAACTGTGGAGCCCATTGCAAAGCAGACCAGCAGGCCTGGCCCTCTTGATTTTATGTGCCCAAATACTTCTACACTGGTCCCAAATGGCTGTATCTAACTGCGTCCCTCCTGAATTCCAATTAGGCCCACAAGCAGTACCATGCGGTTACTGAAGCTCATTAGAATGAAATGGGAAATACACATATTTCAAAAGTATTTTATTTGGAATACTAATCTTATTTTAGAATTCACGTTAAGCTGTTGAATCCCTAGCAACTAACATGAAAACAAACTGAATCATAATGAAATACAGTGCTACTGTATTCCATTATACTCTATGCCAGCATGACAGCAGCTTTTTCTCTTGCTGAAAATAGGATTGCTTACATTTTATTTTTATTTATTCTAGAGGAACAAGTAAGAAAACATTTAATAATAAAATCCATCCATTGGCTCATATCTTTCTGTATGTACCAGGTACTGTTGGGCAGGGAGAGAGGAACTGATGCCTGCACAAAACTCTAACAAGTATTTCACTGCCTGGTGTTTCCATTCTGAGTAGTCTGGACCTCAAATCGTGCTGCAGAGAGTCAAATTGCACAAAGCAGTGTTGCAAGTGCTATGCTGGGGCTGCAATACACAGCACATCAGCCAGAGGAGTGATCCAAGGTGCTATACATCATAATAACGCTGTAGGTAAAGAACACTGTGGTGATATAGGGGAATAATGCATGGCTGCCACCGCTTTATGGCAAACAGTTGCTGTGCAGTCATATATAATGCTGGAGGAGTCAACACACCGCAAACTTCATCCTCTGCCCTCTTGTGGAAACAAGCAGCTGTGGAATAAGGATTACCGAACACAAAAATTGGTGTAAAGCTCTTCTTATCCCTTTCCCTGGCAGATGTAAATTGTGGTTGAAGACTGAGGCTCGGTTGCTCTGGGAACTACAATTCAGAGGTACTGAAAGTGAAGAGAAGAAATATATAGCATCCTGAGTGGGCTGAATCATCCCAGTTGTTTCACTCCCTTTTATGCTGAAGCATTTTATTTTTAACAAACAGCCTGAGAAACAGAGATTTAAGGCCCAATAATGGCGTGATGTGAGTGAATTAGTCTACTACAGCCAGAGACTGCCTTGGAAATGTACTATACTCACCATGGTAATTAGTAATTTTAAGAAAGTAGATTATAACAACTGCCCTATGGTGTTTTGTTTTATTTTATTTTGTTTCTCTTTATGAAGAGTAATGCTTGTGTGGAATACAACAGGGAAGTTATCAGGCTTTAAGAATCAGAGAAAAATGTAAAGAGCTGAAGGACAGAAAACCCTAAAGCATAGGGGTGTTTTATTTGTACTATGGCTCAAAGCAGCTCCTAGTTGCATATAGGCTGTGCACTCCTTTCCTCAAACATGGGCAAAGACTGATCCAGCTCAGATGAAATTTTAAGGACCATCAGGACAGGGTGCAGAGTATTTTCTCTTTTCTCCTGTCAAAGATCTCAGTCATGAGTTAATTTTCCTCTGGACTTCACTTCACTTTCCAGTTCCCTCTACTTGCTGAATCCTTCTTCCTGGTGGCTAAGCATCCGAAATATTCCCTTGTACCATCTCCTTCCTCTGCTTCATTAAAGAGGTTTAAAAACGGGAGATGATACACAGACAAAATAGGAATTAAAAGAGCAGAAGGGACCCTGGGAGATCATCTAATCCATCTCTCTGCCTCAAAGGAGGTGAACATGTAATTAACTGCTCCTAGTGGCTGTCTGTCTGATCTGTTCTTCAAAACTTCCTGCATGGGGATTTCCACCACCTAGGAGTTTAGCCCAGCATTTCCCTGGTTTCATGCTAGAGAGTTTCCCTTAATCTCTAGCTAAAATCTCCTTTGCTTTTATTTAAGCCCTTGAGACATATTCTTATGCTTCTCTCGTGCTTTTTAAGGACTTTGGTTATTCTTGTGGTTCTTTGTTGGACTTTTTCTCTCTCTGCTCTGTAAACTTTCATCATATGCTCAAGCGAAAAGTGTTGCCCCCAGTTCTGGGAAGATGAGAATTATTATTTAATGTATCCTTTCCAGATGATGGCTGAATCTGTAACTTAGATATTCCATTCTTCTGCTGCAGTCTGGTCACTAAGATCTGCATTTCAGATAATTTCACTGACTGGTGCTCTTAAATATTCAATTTTCCTTTTTGGAAAAATGTTACTTACAGACTTTAATTTTGGTTTTAATTTGAAGAAAATCAACTAATGTTGATTCACTTATAACAAAATTATTTGTTATGAGGAAGATTCCTATCTGACTTCATTGCTCCCTAAAGCCATGTATTAAGCATTTTGTTTACTCAGAGTCCGTGTTGCAAAGAAATGTGTTGGTAACCACAGTCGAGTATTTGAGGCCCACTGTAATAAGTCGCATTTGTTTTCCGATCTCTATCAGGAACATTAAAGCCTTCCTATTACTAAAGCCTTCCTGTTACCACAATTCTGGTATCATTCATATCTCTAATAACATCGTACAGTTTTCTGTTCCTATCATATCAGATATAACAGCAACTCATCTTGTTTTTCATCTCTCTCTTCAAAGAAAAGACAATTATTGTTCTGAAGATGCAATGATTGGCTTATCTGAAGTGTCCTGAAGAAATAGCGACTATTTTAACACCATTTTTATCAGCTCTTTAATTACTTGGAATTTTGTCATGCAATCTGTGAAGCCATGTACCCATCATGGAGAAGATTTTGACTTTCCCTCAAGTTGCTAAAACAAAGAGAAGTTTTACACAGAAAGCTGCTTCAGATGACGTGCTGCCGTGCTACCAACCCCAATGGAGTTTCGCACCCAAGGACTTCGAGCTGTCTCAAGATACTACATGGATCTCAACACCAGTGGAAATACCCAGCTGTAGATCCATATGCCCTTGCCATTGTTGTGGCTTAAGTAACTCTCCTAAAATGCTTCTCGGTTCTGTGCAATGCATCGGCACAGGATCCCAGGCTACTGCACTCTCAGAAAGTCTTGTTGTGCTTGAATGTGCACCTGAAAAACCTTCAGCATCTTCATGCACCTTCTTTATCACTTTACTTTTAACCTTACCATTTTCTCTGTGCTCCTTTCCCCAGCCCAGTGCTTATATATCTTCTGATGAAGAGCAGTCCCCATATTTTAAGCCAGACAGTGCTGGCAGAGATTGTCGCTTGCTGGCATAGAAGAGCCAATTTATCAGCCTTATCTAACAAGTGAGAGTCTAATATTAATGTAGTCAGAGAGCCGTTTATTGTTTATTGGAAACAAAGTTCCTGTCTGAAGTTCATGGCTGGTTTTGCCTAAATAAATGTTGTATGTTAGCTGCAGTTAAAAATAATCACCTGCCTAAAGTCAAAGATTTAAGCAGGGATTTTCTTGTTTGAAAAAACAAAGTTGAAAGATTTGTTCAACCTTGAACTGTGAACTTGTTGTATGTTTCCATTCAAAAAACCCAATCCATACCAACCTGATTTGTTTAAAATTATGAGTTTTCCTGCATGGCAACAACACCCAAATGCTCTTTGTAACCCTTGTCTGGTAACTCTGTGCCAGTCAATGCAGCACAGAGGCCAGCACAGATCTGGACCCTATAGTGAGAACCACAGGTCCTGACCAACGCAGCTGAGACCTCCAGAGATCCCTGTTGGTATGGGGTGTCCCTCTACCAGTTGCAGAAGGGCAGCTATGGCCAGCAACCCTGGGACAAGGCCGAGCTGCAATACAAAGTGCTGAAATGTTTTCAGTTCTCCCAGCCTTCCTCTCACCTCACCATGTGAGTCAGACACCGCAGCAGTGTGGCAGACTTGCCTGCTCCTTTCTGAAACCTCTTGAAGACTCCATGAAAAAGGCTTTGCCGTCCATAGAGGATAGCTCCTCTCTTGCCTGGGAGCAGTGGTGTGATAGAGCATTTCGGGGGTTGCCCAGTAAGCTTTCTTAGAAAAACAAAAAATAAATCCAAAGTAAGGTATGTCCCCAAGGTCAGGGGAAGATGATTAAGGTTTACATGAAAAGCACTGTGTATTTTTGTCCTGTGTGCAGACAGCCC
The DNA here is from genome assembly GCF_011077185.1 of Oxyura jamaicensis. Classification (NCBI taxonomy): domain Eukaryota; kingdom Metazoa; phylum Chordata; class Aves; order Anseriformes; family Anatidae; genus Oxyura; species Oxyura jamaicensis. Next base: position 12,089,905 of record NC_048905.1, on the reverse strand, counting down.
AGCAAGCTCACTGCTTAAATCTGCAGCTGTAGCATGGAGGGGACAGAGACATAATTTTCTTTTTTTTCATTTTTTTTTTTTTTTTTTTTCCCATAAGGTAGGTAAGTTGAGGAGGCAGATGCAGTGATCTCTTAATGTTTAGACACTATTTTTGCCTGTGCAAGGGTGCCAATTCCTGCATTCCACAACTGAGGGAAGAACTATTAAAACTGCACAGAAAGCAATGAAGGGCTGTGCACTGCACATCTGGGTGGGGAAGGCAAGCTGGTATCAAAGCAGTGAATAAAATCCAGCAAAGAGGGCTCCCAGCCCTTTGTCGTAACCACTGCCGCTAGACAGGAACATGGCCAAAGGTCCTGATCCAATTTATTCCAATAATTTCATAACAGCACAAAGAGACTCCGAAGCCCTCAGCTCCAATCTCAGCTGTAGCAGTAATAGGTGAAGAAAGAAAGAGTTGATTACAAAGTCTGTCCCTCAGGCAGTGAATATGGGCTCAGATGTCTCAAGGTTTTTAAGTGTCTGAACTTCTGCCGACTTCTCTGAGGATTAGGCCTTCAATTAAGGGGACCCACCAGCACATCTTTACAGATCTGAAGGTGGAGGTCAAGAGCCCAATCTCACCTAGTAACTTGGGTGAAGGAGGTAGGTGCATGTGACCCCCTAAAAGAACAACAGCAGCAAAAATAAGGTGCTCAACAAGTCTAGCTTATTATGGAGAAATTCTACCTTTCCAAAAAAAGCCATCCACCCCAACTCAATGCACATGAAAGTCCAACCAATCTCCACATTTCTCCAGGTTTCCCAGAGGTTTTCTAGTCCCTTTGCTCCCACAGCACAGTCGGGCCAGAGTGACATGAAGAGGGACAGGAAAATCTCTGATGAGAATGAAGACGGTTGCTCTGTCAGGTGTGATTAAGACCAGCACAGTTAAATACCTTACCGGTGAAGACCTGCAGGATGTGCATGAAATTTTAAAAAGCCATTCTCTTCGCAGTCATGCCCTCTCGGAAAATTATAATTTCAGTAAATTAGCAGAATACTGATGAAAAATTTAATGTGGTGGAATCTGGAAATTCTGACAGCAAAGTCTATAATAACCCTTGCAAAACTCTTCCTTTTGATATCGTGCTGCAGCTGTGCAACACAGCCACGTCCCTTCTGCTGGGCACTGCACGTCAGATAATGATGATTACAATTAAAATTAAATGCTTCTCAAAAAAAAAATAAAAAAAAAAATCAGTACAAAGGCAGATTTCCCTGGCATTATCTTTCTTTTGTGGAAATCCCCCGATGACAAAGTTCACCGCTCGTAATGAAATTACCGGCTGCTCTCTGGTCTGGCGTTAGCTGCAGAGCTTGTGACAAGCTGAGCTCTGAGCACAGCAGCCTACACCGGGTGCCGTGAGTGGCACGATACAGAACCACATCACTAATAGTGGAGTCAGGGCTCTCGAGCTGTCATGTACAAATCTTGTTATAATGAGAAGAGCATTAGTAATAGAGGCTGAAATTTTCAAGCTGCCTAAGGGATTTAGATGCTCAGTTCCCATTAAATTTAATGGGATGCGTGCCTCAAAATCCCACCCACAATAAATTTTTACCAAACATTCTTCATGCAGGGAAAGGAGAAAGGAGAGAAAAATAGAGAGGGGTGGAGAGAATCAGGTACAAGAGTGGTTCTGACTGGGACTGGAGGCCAGCTGGGTATTGTAAAATTGTGTCCAAAAGGCAATTGGAATGAAATACTGCATAGAGGTCTCTTCTAATACTTGGGCAATTTGGGTCTGGACTCTGCTCCAGCCTGCCCTGTGAGGTGGATGGGAACATAATGCCCTTTGTGCTTTGAGACTTCTATTTCTGGACCGCAGACCTACTTGCAGTCATTAAAGCACATTTTAAAATGAAAATTAGGTAGGGAGACGTGGATGGGATAGCAGTGGTCTTTAGAGATACGTAGGAAGAGGATGAAAGGAGGCTGCGAATTGAGTAAGCCTCATGTTACACAGGTTGGCTTCTCTAATTAGGCCCGCTTACATTTTCTTCTTCAACCAGATTTATCTGTATTTAAAGCAGGTGCATTTTTTCAGTGTCAAAAATACTAAAGATCAACACGTTTCCCTGGTAACCATGGATCCCATTACTTTGCTTCCAGCAAGGTACCAGGTCCTAGGCTTGGCTTCATCCTACCTAAATTCAGGACCCAAACTGGGAGTCACTGTAGGATTCCTCCATCAATTAGGAAGAGAAGGAGGTGAAGAGTGACGCCCCGATGGTCCTGCTCTTGCCCCTGGGGAGAAGGGGCACCAGCCCTTAGGTCTCTGCCTAAGCCTACATGGACAGGCAGGTGCTTCCAGGAGGAAATTCCTCTACCTGAGGTTTTAATTTAGGTGTCCTGAGAGATGCCTACAATTGCACATTCCTGGCTCGTGTGAATGCTGATAGCTAGAGCGAACATATGCCCAAAATATTCAGTTAAAAGTGAATCCTATTGAGCTTCAGTTGCACACGTGTTTTATCATCATGCTTACATTTGCTCATAATTAGGGTTTTCCTTGTGCCCATACTGATCTTCTCTTTTATCAGTAAGGAATTTACCTGCCAGAACCCTGGGTTAACACCAGGAGACACAGCTCTAATTTCAACCCAAACAAATTACTTGCATTTCCTTGTTTATTTATTTATTTATTTATTTATTTCCAGAAGAAGAGAAGAGTCAAACCATCTCAAGATGGTTTGAATTGTTATTACTTTTCAAATACTTTTTATTTTTATTAGATCTTTGCATGCCTCAATTTTCCATCTGGAAATAAATAAGGATAAAATGCTTTCTCCGCCCTGTGCTTGCCCTGCCTGTTCAGCGTGAGTGATGTGGAGGCGGGTAGGAGGGATTCCAGGCAGCCTGCTGCAATGTGGCATCTGGAGACGCAAACTTGGAGGGGTTCCCAGGAAGGGAATATAACATTTGGCAAGGAAAGAAGGAGCTTAGATGAGAGAGGGCTCTGAGGTTTTCCCCTCTTCTATCCCCGTCCTGTTGCTTATTTCTGAATATTTGTTTTATTCCCCTGCCATATTAGAAGTGTAAATTACACAGATGAGCTAATGAGATCATCTGTGTGTGTGCCATTTGGGGAAGAGGGAAACAAGGAGCTGCCTTCTCCTTTCTATCCTTTCTAATCATTTACCTTTATTTTGAGACTAAAGATGTTCATATTCTGCACAGTGCTCTGCAGGCCTGGAACAGATCTTACTCTGTTTCTTCTGTGACATGATATATATTTCTCCTGTGTTTTTGTGCCTTGCCCTTCACCCCAAACATCTCTGGTGCCTTGTTATGCCATACATATGTCATGAAGTTTGGTCCATGGAAGTTTTGCTTTTGATAGGAATAGGACCTGGATTTTACCCACACAGAATTTTAGGTTCAATAAATACAATGAGTCACTGTAAGAAAACGGGTTCATAGCAATCTCCTTGTTCTTTTTGTCCCTAAATTCTGTTGAACAATGATTGTAGGCAGCACTGGGTAAATGTTCAGCTGGCATAAACACAGGCACCTTCACTGCAGCCTTGCTGATTTATTGGGATGTGACCCTATGTTTGCAATTAAGATTATGTCCATAGAACAGATGGGTTAGAGTGATGCATTTGCCTTTATGAGGCACTGAATCAGATTCACTGCAATAGATCATTCATATCGCAAATTGGTGCCATGCTGCTTTAAATAGCAGTGGTGCAAGGGAGGAATTTCTTGCAGCAGTTGACAACTTTCAGACTTTAGTACATGAAGTTGCTTTTCTTGCTGAATGTTTATTCACATAGAAGGGAATCAAGTCCGTAAGACATTTTTAGTTTCTGTGCTGAATTTGCAATTCTGTTTTTAAATTGAGTTTGAAAGTAAAAAGACTTTTGGTGGGAGGATAAAGACAGTTCTTTATTCCAAAATAGTTTGTACAGTTTGGTTGTGAATCTTTCTACGTAGTCACTACCATTGCATCTATCCTCACTGTTAAGTTTCCTCAGAAATAAATTCTCAGAAATACACAAACTTGAATTGGGAAACACTTCCTGATTTGCTCAGCTGGGACAGAGACATCATTACTTGAGTGCTCTGACACGGAGAGACGTGGAGTAAGGGGTAATGTGTGAGAAACTTCCGTGGGACATCAGGAATCTGCCATGTTCCCCATTACTTGCTGCTTCTTAAGGAGCCTTCCTGGTCACTGGAAGGTGCTTCTACTTAGGTCGGAATTGGGGATGCCAGTGTCTGTCCTTTGCATCCCCAAGAGCCTTGGATTTCAGTATCTATCATGCTTTAGGGCACCCCACGATAGACTAAAAAGAAACTGAAGGAAGGGTTATGTCTTTTCATTTTTCTCCTTAAGATCCTTTGACAAACTCTTTTATGGTACACCTTAATTTCTGGCTTCAGGCTGCTTTTCTGTTTGGATGCTTTCTGCATGACAACACAGAGAGGAAAATGGGAGAATGAAGATCTTAAACTGAGTAACCCTGCTGGTGCCACAGGCACAGCTCCAGGGTCGTCTCACACACTGGGACAAGGCTACTGGTAACCCAATTTTTTAAATTTTAAGTAGGAGAGCAACATAACGCCTCTTCCTCCTGAACAGAAGGATGGCATCTTCTCGCTGTGACTTCTAATCCCTTGGCAAGCAAATGTAAGAACAGAAGTAATATCAGGGAGGCATGGCTTTGCTCCATGAGAAAGTCCTGAACAGAAACACCCTGCACCTTTTGCTGTCTGAATGAACTTTCCCAACCAGCCTGGCCAAGCTGTAACTCTGTTTCCCATTTCTTACTCTGGGGAAAGTCAGGCACAGCACAGAGGCTAGTGAGAGCTCCGACTAAGGGTTCCCTCCTCAACCTGAAGTGCAGTGAGATTTCTTCCTCTTGCACAGGAGTCCTCTGAATTCAGCATGCTTAACCCGTGGCAGAAATAATTCAGGTCTGAACACATTAATCACACCGGGTCAAGGTAACGGTTGTTCTTTGCATGGATCGTTTCAGAATATTTTCTGCGGGTGTTTGTAGCAAGCAAATCATAGGATGCAGTTGTTGCTATAGCAATAAGCCTCCTTTGGTGAGTGAGGTAGGGTAGCCCCCCTCAGACAGACCCGCGCGTTCCCACCAATTATCACTGCAACATCGGGGCCTGACACGCTTTGCTTACCAGGGGTGTGATAGGTATTGATAAACCTTGAATTCTAGCAGCAGAATGGATCCCAAGGGATTTATAAATTTCTGAAAATTCTGCTTGGTTTGAGGCACCAGCAAATCTGAAATTTGCAGGCTGTAGTTTCATTAATTAATGCTGGTATTTTTTTTTTTTTTTTCTCAGTTGTGTGTGATCTGTGTATGGGATATGTAATATAAGCACGTGTGATATGTTGTATTTTAGATGGCCTCTGTGATAGCTCTGAAAAGAGGCTGGACCAACAGTGGCAGTAGAAAGAACACAACTCAACCCGGCCTTAAATCTGATGGAAAATATTCAGTAAAATACCCTTGAAATATTTCATCTAGAAGATAAAACTTAAAGTATAAGCAAAGCTATGATAATAACTTTTTCCTGGTGTCAGTTTTGTTTATCAGTCATGCAGCGTTAGCAGCGTGTGGTCTTCAGGAAATGAATGTTTGGTGTTAGGTGGGCTGGGGGCTGAGCTCAGCAGATTGGCCAGGCAGGGCTGCCAGCACACACTGTGTGAGGTCCAGATCCTTGCTTCTGCCTTGTGAGAAAATGGGTCTGGTCCAAATGCTGTTGAGGTCAACACAAAAATGTCCTTAGATCCTTTGGAAGGGTCTTTTGGATTGGGCCCAGTGCATGTGACTTGAGACTTGACCATCAGACTAATTCCAAACATGCTCCTGAGCCAGTGGAGTGGTTCTGAACTTATGCTGATGTGAACAGGGGAACTACTCCCTTCTTCCCAAAGGTATCATGAAACAAGGGATTATCAACTCAGTTCACTTCTCCAGTGTCGTGTTTTCCATTTCCTCTCATCTCTTCTCTCCTTTGTGCTCCTCACGTACTCACAATAGATATGAAAAACAGATCCCTCTGATGGCTCCTGTAGGAAGTAGCTAATTTATGGTGATGATGGGCTAGTGGTTGTAGGAGAAACAGAATGAAAGAGAAAGCAGTTGTAAAACTGCTGCTTTTTGTGGGCTGCTTGCAGTAGTCTGTAAGTATTTATTATCCTAGATGGCAATCTAACTGATTCTCCTTGATGTACTCCAACACTAATAAAGGAATTTTGCAGTATTATTATAGCAATTTTAAATCAATTCACTCAGTGAACGCTGTTGTGCTCAGAAGTCAATTATAGATATCACTTAAAAAAATAGATACCCGAACTCAGACCTGTGTTTTCATCACTATGTAGATAGCAAAATAAAATTACAGCAAGGGAAAGGCACATTAGCAAGCTGGAGGCATTTGAAGGGAGGGGACTGGCATGAAAGGTGATGTTTCTGCTGCAAGGTTTTCTTCAGGCTTCAGAGCATTCCTGACACTGCCACCTGCTTTGCTTTCCCTTCCAGCTCCCCAGTGGCCTTCAGGCAGAAACATCACGTCTCGTCATGGCTTTGCATTCTAGAACAGGTCTCACAAAGGATCATCATGAAAGCATCCAGGAGCCAAGCCTGGATCTCAGGTGATTTAAAAGATAGTGCCTGAACTTAGGGATGGGTTCATCCTTCAAGGCCAACAAAAGCCAGAACTTGATAAATATAAAGCTCGTTCCACCACGTGAGTTCAATGCCTACTTCTTTAAAATTATGTTTCATTTCCTAGGCATTGAAGGTTTATATAATTTTCAGTTCCTTCTGTCACCAGGTCCTTCATAAAAGTGATTTTTTCTCGTTGTCAGGTCTCTTGGGAGCATTAAAAGGATTTTTGTTATTGCTGCGGAAACAGTGGCTGGTTTTTCATTCTGAAACTCCCTTTTCCCTGAAGCCTTGGAAGATTCTTGGGAATCAACTTGTGTTTAATGTGCAAAGGTCCCTAGAAATGGGGAACAGACAATTTGTAATTGTTCATGTCTCTAGGAAATGAGTCCTGATTACATAACAAAATGTTACCAAAAGCAGGGGATGTAGCAAGCAAATGCTGGTAACAGACCTGTGTAAATTCAGTGTAATGGTGCCTCTTCTTTTTCTGTGTAGAAAAGCTCCCCCCCCCCCCTTTTTTTCCCCCAAGAAAATCCTACTTTATCTATAAAAATGTGGTTCCGATGCCTATTAGTTTTCACACTTTTGGGCAGGGGGAGTTTGAAGTTTCAAGGCAGATACTACCATGCCAACACTATGATAAACAGCCAAGCAGCTGTCCTCTATCTCTGGTAAAAGATAAGCTGGAATACGGAGAGTGATTAAGAGTTGTGTTCAAGATTTATCTAATCAACTTGGAGAGCAGGTCAGTGTGTTGTCTTGATAAAATAGTTACAGTAAAGTTGCAAGTTTGAGCAAGTTTGACCTCGACACGCTTGCTGTGCAGCCAGTGCATCTCTTTTGATTATTCCTTGTGAAGGTTTAGAGGATAATGAAATGAATACAGAGGGGAAGGTAGAACATAAAATAGAATTGCTTTTTCCTCTAGCACTTCCTGTCAGGAGCTGTGCTATCACACAGGGTTTGTCCTGGTCCCTGTCGGTCTTCATACACTGAACCAGGATAGACGAGCTGCAGCATGAACAATTTTACAGAAGGAGAAGATGAGCTTTTTGGTCCTGATCAAATAAGATTTGCCCTCTTCCGAATCCAGAACATGCGTGTTCACGGCACCTGACTTTTAAATATCAGTTCAGCTTTTTCTTCCATTCTGAAAATGTACATGTGTAGGCATGGATGGGCGGGGAAATGGAGCTGAAGAAGCAAGTCCTCTGTGGCTACCAGTCAGCTCAGGTCCATTAGGCATGGTGCAGAGACTCTGCTTCAACTGAGAGTCACCCAGATGACAGGGACAGCTCCTAGAGCGGGGAGCGATAAGGCACACCATGGGGAGAAGTAACAGTGTGTGAAAAGCAGCAACATCAATCAGAATCGCAGCATCAAAATATTTTATACAATTTCCAGGGAACTTTGTTCTGCTCTCCCTCCACTTCGAAGCCCTGGTACATACCAGGCTGATAGAAATTTTCCAACAGCCTTCTTTCTCCTGTGCCGAGGTAAATTGCTCAGGCAGCCTTGGGGCAGAGAGAGTAGAACTGCTGTCACATTTCACCCACTGAAAATTGGCTCCATTATTTATCACCGATGGAGATGCATACAATGGAGAGGAGGGGAGAATTATTTAATATAAATGTGGCGATATAGACCATTCCCACTTAGAATTGATTTTTCCTGCATGAGATATGCTGTCTCATTGAAAGAGGGAGAAAGGTATCATTTGAAACCTGACTCTTCTAAGACGAATTAAACAGGAAAAAAAAAAAAAAGGAAAGAAAAAGCTAAACATATGGAGGCATTATCTCAGGGGGACTCTTAATATATTTATTGGGAAAGTGTAGTCTTGCTGTGCTCCTTACTGAGCTCATGAAATAAGCCTTTCTGTAGCTTTCCACTGTAATATTTACTACTGAGTCCCTCCAGCTCTTTTCCTCTGCATTCAACACCAGCTTGACTTGTTTGTTGCAAGTGGCAGATTGGAAAGAAGTGGAAGTTACCTCTGACAGAATTGTCAAATTAAATTTATCCTGATCCTTGTACCTTCTCCAGGAGACCCCATATTTATAGTAAAGTACACACAGCTCATAAGCATTACTTCTCAAAAACACTTTGACAGCAAATAATAAATATAAAATAATACACAATGCAATATGCAATTGACTTATATGCCTCCCAGTCAATGATAGCATTATCCAGAATACATAATTACATTGCAGGCAGCACATCCTTTACCTGGGAACGACCTAGTCTGATAAAAAATAAATAATAATAATAACCCCCCTAAGTATGCACCACTGGGTGCCTTGTCTAAATCTGGCTATGAAGAATGAATGTGAAATTAGCATTCGATTAGAAGTGAAGGAAATGCAGGATGTGAATGTAAAGCAAAGAACTATATCAATGTCTAAATATGAATGTGACATTTGTATGGCTGCATAAATTGTCTCCTTATGCAGCATTGCTTAGGAAGATCTGCTACAGGAATAGCAGAGTGAGGTTTTCCACAAGGTAGAGAAATCTGGTTTTAAGGTGGTTTTCTCAGGTGGAATATCTTTCCTTCACTTTTGTTCCCATCCTCTTTTTCCCCTGGAATCAGCAGAGACCTGGTAGTGCTACATTTTTTTTCTCCCTGCCCTGTTCATCTGTTGTCACTATACGAGATTCACAAGTGGTACTCTCTGCAATTTCCCCTTTCCATTTTTTCTCTCAGGTTTTCCATAGAGTTCAGACCTGAGCCATCTGTTTCACTTCTTCCCACTCCACAGCCTGAATGCATATCTTAATATATCTTCAGAATGTTTTTGCAATGTTTATCTTCATATCTTGCTCTTCTTCCCCAGAATGTAAAATGATGAAGGCGGAGGGTCAGTCATCCCTTAATATTTTTATTTTTTTAACTTCATTCTCTGTCTTTTACTCTGAAAACAAAAGGATTTGTCCACTTTCAGCTACAGGGTTTTTTCTAGAAGTTTTTTCCCTGAGAATTAAGGCAGGTAGGACCGAAATCTTTTTCTTCTGACCTGTCTCCATTCAAGACTGTTGGTATATTCTGTAAGCCAGTGTGTATTATTACCAACTATGTTTAAACAAGAAGGTGAGATACGTAACTGGACAGGGCAGGTGGCATTAAAGGTAAATTCATACTTCAGGTGTGTCTGATGCCACTCTTGAATGAGATCAATTTGGGACCTAAAAAAAAATGAAATTGTCCTTTACCGCCTTCCAAAGCTATGAAGAAAAATTTGCATTTGTTCTGGCCAACTTTGCCATCTACTTGACCTTAAATTGGAGCATTTATGTGCTGTTTCCCAAAATAAGCATCAGTTAGGTTTGGGAGAATGCCTTAAGGGTGTGCAAGCCAAATTGTACCAGTCAGAAAGATGCTGTTTTTAAAATCAGCATTACGGGTGAATCTTCCCATCACTGTTAAAGTTTAACATATCCCCCTAAGCCTGGATGCTCTTTGAAGCAAGTTACCAGCTTAATTGGGACTCTTTAATAAATTTAATGCTACTTTTTTAATGAAGAAAGATGAAAAGTTGCCTAGAGGGGAATCCTGAGCAAAAGGTATTTAAAGAAATTATTCTTAGAGAATGTCGATCTCTTATCTCATTCTCCACAAATCATTTAATGAAATAACATTAGCATTTCAATTCTCATACTTGTCTCCTCCTTGCACACATTTCTTCATTTTTGTATTTTCCCTTTTCAAAAAAAAATAAGGCACAACAAGGCTCTTGAATGACAACTATTGTTGCTATTAAATGATGATTAATATTGTCTCATTCTTGCAAATGGGGAGCACAGGTTTATTATTATTATTATTATTTCCAGACAATTAGCTAGATAGTTTGCTCTTACATTTATTAATGCTGATCTTAACATGCTTGGCTTTGCCTCTTGGATAATTACTGCAAACTTGGGCATCTGCAGCCAGGCTCCAGATACAAAGCAGCCCTGTTGCCGTTCCCTGTAGGCGATAACCTAAAACAGGAGATGGCTTTCTGCTCCAAATGTAGATATTGAGTGCTCTCTCTTTAGATTAAAGAATTATTTGGGTCCTGCTGTCAGTACCTATGTTTGTCATTGAAAGTGCCTGATTCTGTGGATGAGAAGAAGAAGCATTAGTTTTTCACTGCAATTTCTTTAAAAGCCGCAGATCTCCATAACAACCTGTTAGAGAGTGACTCCTGTATCTTGAACCAGGGAAGGGGAACATTTGTGGCCTCCTTTCCTTGATGAATCATTGTCTCCTTTCTCTTGTTGCTGCTTCATCGTTATCTCAGGTCTGGTTTCTTGCTCTTAGATGAGGGCATTGTCCAGTCTTTGTGACACGGGTGGCATTGTGATGGCAGGGAGTGATGGCAGCAATTGTAACGTTTCACTGCAGGTAGATTCAGGAGAAAGAAGAAGGATGGGGTACAGAAACACCAGGCTGAAATATAAATCCAGCCCACTGGCTTTACCAACCAAGGCAAGAATTTCTTTATTCTGGACCTGCATATAAATAATTGTCCTTTTCTTTTGACCAATTCATAGTGATTTCTCAATTTTTGATGCATCTTACTCTTCTCCACATATTTATTAGTGCTTTATCTCTGTTCCATTTCTGCCCTCTTTTCAGAGAAAAAAAAAGCCAGCTTTATGTAATTTCCATAGAACCTGGCTCAGCCACATTTTTCTCTGACTTTTCCCCCTAATTTCAAGGCCCTATTATTTTCTGTAACACTGTAATATGATCTTCATGATTCTTGTAAGATTTAGGAGAGAGTGGATTATATGAGAATTTCCTGAGCAGTCTCCAGAGTTTTGTCTTACATACAAATCACCATATATATCCATAGGAAATAGAAAGGAAAGAAATAGGTCACGGAGTTCCTTCTCCCCACTATATTAGTTTAATTCCTCCACAGTCACTGGGAATGGTTATCCTTCAGCATAGAGGGGAAATAAAACACATCCTGGAGTCTGACTGGTGATGCTGAGACTCCTTATCAGTTTACAGTCCCATTGATTTTAAGGTCTGATTGTAGGACTGGGGCATAGCTTTAATGTTTAAAGTAACGTTTAATGTTTAAAGTAATGTTTCCTCAGCTTTCTAATAAAGGGTACCCATTTTTAGAAGTTGGGAATTTTGTGCACACACGAATATACCTGTATATAAATAAAAACTTTGTATTTTTTAATGCCCAAGAGAAAACATACATCACTGCACCCTTGGAAGCAAAGCAGCAGACTCAGGCAGAAAGGGAATTTCCTGTCTTCATTCAGACCCGAAGTCCTTGAGTATCCAGCGCTTGTAAATGATCTGTAACTGTCATGCACTCAACAGGTGGCCCGATAAACACGCATTACCAAGCCTAGCCCTCTTCCAGTCTGCCAGATCTTTAGCTCTCCAGCAGGAGCATCCCTACATTCCCATCCCAGGCCTGCCTGGGTGCCTGCTCCAGAAAGGACTCTTCAACTAAGTAAGAAGCCAGTCGATTAATTAAGTGGCACAACAAGCACAATTAATCAAAACCAATCTTTTGCTTCCTAATGAGCACTCATAATAACTATGCTGGATTTCTTTTCCTTTTATAATTTTCAAGGTATGATTTAATTGTCATGAACATCCAGAAGACAAAAAAAAAAAAAAAAAAAAAAAAGTCCTATAAACTCAAACTGACAGAAAAGTCTGGGTTTTTTTAGGTACTCTGTTGTAATGATTCATGCATTTGCAGCTGGGATAATAATAGACTAATACCTTGATCATATTGCATTTTACATTATTTTACATAATTGTTCATAAGGGTTACAATTATTGAGACTGTGAAGTGTAAAACTACAGGAAGGGAAAGAAAAAGCCAGCCCAAACTAATATGTTTAGCCTGATTTTCCTCTACTAATTACCAGTGGGGAAACACATATTTTAACCTAGCAGCATCTGAACGTTTTTGTATTATAATGCCGCTACAACTGAAACGGTATCAAAAATACAGTGCCTGTCATCCCAAATGCCAAATTACTGAGAACAGTTGAGTGTGTTCACAGGGCGATGGAGGTGTTCAGGATTTCTGAAGTATTTCTATCAAAGAGTGTTTGCTAGCAGTTCGAGTACAGATCGTGCTTACCTGTTTGGGCATTAAGCCTGTTAATGTTTCTGCTCTCTGCCATACTAAGCAGCATTCTGGCTGTCAGTGTCATGAGGAATATGCTGGGTTTGTGTTATTTTTACCATTTTCTCATTGCTGTAATTGTTCCCCAGTGCTCCCGAGGAAAAGCAATGTTCAGCTGCAGGAAAGAAGGAAAAAACCACTCATTTGGAAAGTAAAAGCAAGCCTGAGGAAGGACCAGCTAGGATAGCCATGCACTTTAGTAGATGCAATTTTATGTGCAAAAATCATCCCTGGGGCTGGGCTTCCCCATGTGATGGTTTGTGTACAGGTACTTGCGGTCCCACTGGGGAGGTGTCCTGGCTCCTTCTCCGCAAATGGGTGCTGGTCGTTGCTGGCTGGGGGGGCACCTGGCACCCCTAGAGCTCTAGCACTGCCCAGATGGCTATTTCTGCACTGCCGTCAAACCATCAAACCAGAACATCCTGGCCAAGAAATCCTGCAGAAGTAGGAATGAAAGCTCCATGTGCCGAAGGGTGGCTCAGAGGGCACAGAGAGATGGGCTCAGTGATGGGGCTGGGAAAGATCAGTTCCCCCGGCACCAGAAGCTGCCAGGTGCAAAGTTCAGTGCTTCTGCTGTGGCCAGCGACGGGCTCACATTAATATGCCAACCTCTGCACTGAAGCCATTGAAATGCAGGCACACACTTGCTTCTAATTGTTCTGGGGAGAGTGGACCACTGGGAGCAGTAACTTTTTAAATTGCCACCGCCAGGTTCCTCAGAGCTTGGCTGCCAGAGCCGTCATCCCCATTTAAAGCTGTGAAAAGCCCAGCTCTCTGTCCCGAGGTGGAAATAGGCCTTGGGCATGGCCTTCACACCATGCAAGGAATGGATTTTGCCCCCAAAGTCACAATACTATGAAATGTGCTAAGGGCACACAAACTGAGCTTCAAAATGGTTTCCATTTAGAAGAGGTGATGGAAGGCAGGAGCAAAAAGATGTGCTTCAGGTGCACAGAAAACCACTCTTTTGCCTTATTACTAGCTTATTAAAGCAGTCTTCAGGTGAGACCAGTCTTTTCTGGTTCAAGAAAACCCTCTGGCTTGTTGTTGAGCAGAACAGATTTCTTTACCGTACTTAAATTTGCTTCTTAAGTGTCAGGAAAACCTCATCTCTGAATCATTTTCTCAGTGAGTTCATGCGTGGGAAGAGGCTAGGCACCATGGGCACTGACTGACCGACTTCCTAGGGGAAGACTTTCACAAGGATTACTCAGGCCTGACATTATGTTTCTGTTCTCCATTGGCTCCTATTGAATATTGGCTCCTATATGAATGTTTAACAAACCACCCCTGCCAGAACAGAAAAGCCAATGTGGTAATCGAGTCTGCATGGGGACTTGAGTGAAGAGCTCATTTTCAAAACAAACTCTTGAGTTTAAAATCCTTCAGGATGGATTAAAACAAAGTTTGCTCAGTCCAATATCTTCAGCAGTCTGAACAACCATCAAAGTAAAGGCTCCATGATCACAACTCCCCAAATCATCTGTATATCTTGAAGTTAAACAATTTTCTCTTTTCCTATTTTCCCACCTCTCAAACGTAAACAGCAATGTGCTGCCAGCACAGCAGTTGGACTTCTCAGGACCTGCTGTTCTGGCAGATCCGAAATAGATTTCTGTGCCCCTCTTATGTCAGTCTTTGATCTCCAGAGACTGACCTGCACAGTTTTAAATTGGCTTGTTCAGGCAGTGTGTAAAAATTAAAAGAGGCAGCCCGTGGGTAATGGTCAGCGTGCTCCTGCAGTGCCCGGTGCTCCTGGGACCAGCCTGGACCTGCAGAGTGCTGGTGAGGGCTCGGCTCTGCGGGTCTCTGCCTGGTGGGGCAGGCAGGGAGGAGGAGCACGGAGCTCAGAGGAGATCTGGAGCTTCCTGCAGAAGACATCAGCGACGAGACCTGTGTTCAGTCTTCCTCTGCATTTTCCTTTGTGAGTTGTTCTTTACCTCTCACATTCATGTGATGATTGCTGACACGCGGAGTTTTCCATGCGACTGACAGAGGTGTTTATCTGCACCAAAGTCCTTCGTGCTCTGTCCTTCATGTCTCTCTGGTAGTTAAGAAAGGAGCAAAGCTCCATCATCCCTGCCTAATGTGGGACACTCTGGGTGTCCCCAGGGCACGCGCTGACTCTGAGTGGGGTCATGAAGCACGAGTTATTCCTGAGCACGCTGGCACTTCTCCGTGGCACAGAGGGGTGGTGAACAGTGATACTAGGTCAGGTCTCGAAGACAGCATAACCACATTCGCTTCATGTCACAAAAGCATATGATTCTTCCCTCCATGGGATCAGGCAACTGTTTTATTCAGCGCAGTTGTTGCTTTGAGCTATTGGAATGACAGGAAGCAACTAGAGTGAGGAAAGCATCTGGGTCCCAGTTTATAAAATGCTACATTTAATTTAACCTATTAATTTGATTGTGAGGTCTGCAGCACTTGTTGGCTGTCCTGATGTTCTGAGATTTCATCCCACACATGAGGACATGTCCAGGAGTGAGCACCCACCTTTCCCCCCGCCTTGCCTACCCTACAGAGCTGGATATAGGGTAGATTGGAGTGAACTACTGCAAATTCCCCTATTAGCAATGTGTAGCTGGCAGTGCTGTATTGTATTCCGTATTACACGTAAAGTTCTTCTGAAGCAAAAAGACAAAAACAATATTCTTTGTCGTCATTCTCAGTTATTTCAAAATTGCTACCCACAGCAGAGCATCATCAGTCATTAGAGTCACATATAGGAGCATTATATTCACTTTGCGGTCTCCCAGCTCCATCGCCAAGGACATCACAGTCACAATGAGACATAATCAGTGTGCTGTTGCCAATTTTGAGACATTGTAATTTAGCAAAAATTTCCTATGTTCAGAGCCCTCTGAAGTTGGAGGAGCTATTCTGAATTTCTCTGCATTCCTTTTATCAAGTTCGGTGTGAATGGCGTGGAGGGAGAAATAAGGCACGAGGACCCTCTTTAGCATGCCACCGTGACGCCTGCGAATTGCAGGGCATGTGTGCTGCATAATATCAGGCCCAAGCGATACAACAAGGGACAGCAGGAGGGAGCTGAGGAACGGCCTCAACCTTGAGTGACCTTGCTGTTGTGAATTTTAACTTATTCCTCTCCCTGTTGTTTTAACAGTTATGATATAAAGATATTACACAAATATTACTTTTTTTTTTGCATGGAATAGTCAGGAAGAAGCTTCAAATGACATGAATGCGGTCCCTTACTTTTTTTTTTTTTTTTTTTTTTTTTTTTTCCAGATGGGATTTAGCAGCTCTGTCCTTCATTCCTCACTTGGTGACAGCTTGATGAGTGACATCAGGCAAATCGCAGACTCCATGCCCTGCTTTCCCTGGGCACAGCTGTATTTACCCAGTGCTTGGTGAACTAAGGATGTTTTTACATGCTCTGTTAAGAGCCAGGTAGCATTGGCCATCAACAGCACGTTGGAATTCCATGATACTGCATCTTGTAATGTGCAACCATTTAGAAATTATTTTTCACTCTGAAAAAAAACAACCTACTGATGCTGGCACTCAAGAAATTCCCTATCCTATCTACAGGGAAATTAAAAATGTGAATTTTTACAGCCTGGAAGCAGGGCTGTTCCCAGATTGTGCCCCTTCTGATCATGGGAGAGAAGATCATGCAGTTCCATAAAAACAGCATCCCCTTCCAGCCCGGCCAGGCTGGGTCATTATCTTTTTTGATTACCAGTACTTTGACTTTATTTACCCTCTGTGAAATGCTTATGAGCATTTGGCTGTGCATTTAATGCATGCAACTTACATGGGGGTCCTTTGAATACTTGAGTATGAAGGGATATAAACATAAATGCAGACAGATTTATTGCAGTCTAATTTAATAAAAATGTCAACAAATAAATGCATGTTTGGCAGGGGAATAAATATCAAATAGGAGTGAAGCAGACAGTGGAGTACGTTGTAAGAAATTAACATGAAACGTTTTGGTTTGACAGCGACTATAAAATAAAACTGTACTTTGGGGACTTTGGGAGTGATTTAGCAGAGGTGTGCTCCCAGGGTGCACACAACCCACTTGCACGAACCAAGCGAGGGGAAACAGCTTCAGGACAAGCCCATTCCGCTACTGAGGGGAATGGGTTGTGATCTGCAGCTTGCATCTGCAAACTGGCATTTAACGTCAGGGGAGCACGGTGCTGCCTGGGCTGCTTTCCCAGCGCAGGGCTGTGGCTGTGCCTGCACGTGGGCAGCCCCCTCCTATGCCAGTCAGCCTGCTCCTGGCTGCTGCCCGGCTTGTTTGGCCCTGCAACTCTAGCTCTGGGCTCTCTTGTGCAGTTAGGCTTTGGGGAAGAGGCAGGGAGATGTTTTGGTGTTTTGCACCCACGTTGGGTGGGTTTTTGCTTACAGAGTGATTTACCCAGGGTGAAATAGGAGGAAGAGGCTGAACTGATTTTCCTGGTACCCTGCATGCTCACATTTCTTGCATTTTAAATATTTCATCCTCCGCTGCCCCTTCCTCGTGCTCCCCTGCACGACAGCCACCTCTTGGGATGCTCACCCAGGCACACAGAGGTGTTCCGCTTGTCCCAGGCCCCATGGTCAAGTGATAGCCACAGCTGCTGAGCCCCAAATTCAGCCCCATCAGAAGGCAGCTTGGAGAGCCTTGGCTGGGGGCCTACCTCTGGGTCAGGTAGGCTTTGAGAGGGCTGCACCAGCAGAATCTGAGGGCTCCTGTGGCTATCAGCAAGCAGATCCACAGCAGCTGGCTGCACTGCTAATGGATCCTTCTAGTGCTCTCCATTGATTTTAGTGAAAGCCAGAGTGTTAGGATGCTGTTCCTAAAGAAAGCACGTGGTGCTTTCTTTTTTCTGTAGCAGTGAAATAGCTGTTCAGGTATCTTGCAATATTTGTTTTCACTTTTTTTTTTTTTTTTTTTTTTTTTTTTTTTTTTTTTAATGGTATTCCCTCTTTTCTTCATCTTTTTGGCTTCGGCTTCTCACAAGGTCCCCAGGCAATTACTGTGGCTATGGTTGCCACAAGCATTGCTCTCTCCTCTTTATTGCAGAAATGCTCTCAAATCCTGGGAGAGATTTTGTTTTAATGGCACAGTCGATATATGGTGCTTATTCTGCCTCAAGCATTACACAGAGGTTTTTAAAAAATACTTGTTCATCTTAATACACCTGCTAAGTTTCTGAAACGCTCAATATATCCTATGTGTTTCTGAACATTTCAGCACAAATTCAATACAATACTTTCTCTGTAGGCATAGAATCATCACTCACTGTATTGGAGACCTTATCTCAATGTGTGCACGCAGAAATTCAAGGTAACCAGTCTGTACGGGGCTGAAAATGCCGTGGCTACTGGGAAAGAGCACGTGTGAACAGAGTCTGCCTTACCGCAAGTGGAAGAAAAGCTTAAAGATTTCCATGTGCTAAAGCTGGGGGTGACTGGAAACTTTTGGTCCTAAAGTTCTGGAAGAATTGATGTGTGAAATTGCAAATCTGGTAGTAAGAGTTTTTAATAAATCTATCAATTCAAGGGTGGCACTGTGTGACTGAAGAATAGCAAACACAGTATCTGTATTTAAGAGAGGGAAGGAAATGGGGAGAGCAGCATGCACAGGCATTTTCATCTGACATCAGCTCTGCAGAATCAAAATTTTTTCCCCAAATTTTTATGCCCGCCACCATGATGAGTTGTGAAAAGGACCTAGGCCGTGTCAGAGGTATTGGCCATGTAGATAAGGAGCTGTTGACATTTGTGTGTGATACAGCCATCTGTGGAATATCTATGCTGGAAAAATGTGACTTAAAGCAGGAACACATGCAGATGGGGGTATTACAGAGATCAGAACAGAGAGCCTGCTTTACGAGAGGAGGTTCGAAGGGTACAGATTGTTTATCATAGCAAAATGAAGGCTTAGCAGGGTTATGATTGCTGCCTGTAAAGCATAAGGGAGGGGAACGGACCATTTATACTGGAGAGCAGTGCTACGGTAAGAACAAAGGGCCATGAATAAACACACTTTTTGGAAAAGGAAAGAAGTTTTCTAGTCTCTAGGCCAGGGAGGCTGGAACAGCTTTTTGGTAGGAATGGCAATGAACAAACCCCCGACTACGTTTAAGCCACATCTCGGTGAGTTTATGAGGAGATTACGCGATGCAGCACATATGATAGCAGGGACTGCACTCGGTGACCCCAGAGATGACTTCCAGTCTCTGCAAAGATGCAGAAACTCCATTTCAAAGTCCTCGTTAAACTTCCCGTGCATTTCTTTTTCCTTATCCTCCTTTAAAAAGGATTATCCTGTAATAAACAGGGTGGTGCCATCTGCCACAGTCTCCCGCACAGAAGGGAGAAATTGCTGTTTCATGGTAGTTAGCTGTGTTGAGAAGGGTGAGGGAAGAAGGATTTGGGGCTGCTTCCATCTGGCATTGGGGCTGATTGAAGGTGAGAGCTGATCTCTTAAAATTCAGTGAGAAACGATGGGTAAGGCAGATAGAAGTTATGAAGAGCCTTGAAAATGCAGAAGCAAGCAGCTTAGGTTTGATGTGGTCATTGAATGGAAGTGAGGGGAGAGGCATGCAGCAGGCATGGGCACGGGCTGAGGCAAAACTAAGGAAAATTGTCGGTACACTGCTGTTCTCAAAGGATACAAGCAGGGTAAAATGGCGTTTTGTTAGAGAGAAGAAAATGTGAGCTGATCTGTGGTGTAAGGTGATGAGAGCCTGGGTGAAGCATTTGGCTGAGGGGGGAGACAAATGGCCCTGCTTCAGCAGCAGGAAGTGGTGTGATGATGCATTGATCTGGTGAGAGTGTGCAGGGCAGATCAAAAATGATGCCTGGGTTGCAAAGCTAGGAGAAACTGAAATATTTCTCCAAGGCATTGGTCTGCTTCCAGCACTGACTGTGCTGCTTCTGTTCAAATGGAGCAGATTAGCAGAAAAACCTAGCTTTTAATCTATTTGAAGTGTGGCTGCTGCAGGCTCAGCCCCCTCCTTCTGGGCGAGGAAAGTCTCTGGGTTCTGCTCCCTCGTGGGAGTGAGCTACCAGCCCTCCTGCACTGAGGAGGGAGAACCGAGTCCTGAATAACCATGCTGGGACCGGGCAGAAATTCATGAGAAATTGAAAAAGGTGTCAAATGGAAAAGGTGAAGTCTGACTTTATTTGTCTTTTGATTTTGGTCCCTCAGGTGTTACATTTTCGGGTGTGTTGTTTCAGCAGAAGGGTCAGAGATGTCTTCCAGTGAAAGCTGGGGATTTGACTAATCGCTCAAAGAGCAGCTCCCAAACACAGCCACCTCAGATTAATGGCAGCCCCAGATCTGATGGTCAAATGTACAACCAACACATTTTTACACTGCACCACAGTAATGCTGGAGCTTTAGGAATGTCACAAAGTTTGCATTGGATGCTTCATTTTCTCACTGCATTGCATCTCCCTGTATCTGCAACTCCTCTCCCCTCAGCACTTGTCCCAAGTACATTTCCTAAACTAGTGCAGTCTGCATTGAGTCACTCCCTCATCTGTTGTTCTTCAGAAGTAAGGAGCCAGAGATGGTTGTGATGTGTTTCTGAATTGCCCAAACCCTAATTTTATTATTCACAAGTTTCTGTTGGAAACTTCTCGTCTTCCCTGGTCAGGACTTGGCTTTCACAGAATAGTTGCTTTGAAAATGCTTGTTGATAATTACTCACATGCTGTTGTCCTTTTGGACTCTTTTATTTTGAGGATGTTTGTCTGCAGTGCTGCTGACCCCAAATTAAGAGTAATGGATCACTGAAATGGCACTGAGGGTTTTGTGCAGATAGGCTCCATCAGCTTAGCTCAAATCACATGGGGCTATTTTGATTCTGAACAAGTTCACAGAGGATTTGTGGATTACTTTTCCCACACATCTCCACCCAGCAAAGTCCTAAAAAACCGTCAGCATACAAAGTGAGTGCTAGTGTGTGCATGCCTTCAGGAAATGAGCTCTTCTAGGGATGAAGGATACTTCTAGAAATCCAAAAGACTAAGGGCATGAACTAGCAAATGGTGGTGACACAAGGGAGATAATGGGCCTTTTCTGCTACTTCAGAGAAGCCTCCCCCTGAGCTGGCACAGGCTCAGACTCAAAAGGAGAAGGTGGCAATAAATTAAAAACTCTAAAACATGGCCTTGGACAAATATCAGTTTCACCTTCCGAGCTTCAGATACCCGATTTTGTTACTCTTTGGCAATCCGATGTTGCTCCTTACCCCAGTTTCTCCAGCTGTAAAATGGGGTTAACAATACTGATCTCCTTCGGAAAGTGTTTTGATACCAGGCACTAGAGAAGTTCCAAGAGTTCATTATCACTATCCTATTAATTCTAATGCTGTTATCATTCTGTGGTATATTTTATTGAAGTAATGACCCATTAATATTATTTTGATGACTGTACAGATGATTTTTCAAAGCAGCAGTCAAACATGCCATTAAGAGCCCCAGACAACTTGCTGTCCTAATTTATAAGCTGATGCAACCAATAATAAATAGGAGATTAAAATGAAGTAATGGTCGAGTGAGGTTTTACATAAAGAGCTATAATCTCAGTTTGCAGTATCCCCGATCATCGGTACCTCTGCATGCACCAAGACGTTGCTCTGCAGATAAGAAAGCAGTTTTTATTTCCGTTGTTGTCCATCCAAATCTTTTGCAAGGTTAAAAAAAAACACAAACAACCCTCTGAACAAGCCCCCAGTTTGTTCACTTGGAGGGGCTGCTGGGAAGTTGGCTAGTAGACACATGCAGGTTTTTTATGAGCTGCAGTTTTGCTGTAGGCTTCAATGGAGCTACTCCTGAGACTGCTTCCTACATATCCCAAGGGACCAGCATGGCTCGTCTCTTAGGCTGTTACGTGCAAGACCAAGTAGGTATTAAGAGTGATGTGAAAATAGCTAATATAGATGCTGTGTTTTTATCTAAGAAACATAGATACCTCCTAGTAGCGTGAGTTGGCAGCAACCCACCCCACTCAGACTCTGCTAAATATTTCATTAGCTCAAAAAATGTAAAGTTGGCTTTTCCAGCAGAGACTGCAAAAGGTGATGGGGGTTCTGTGATGAGGAGCAACTTTCATTCCATCTCAGCACAGAAGCTCAGCCAAAAATCTCAGCCCAAAGAAGTCCAACCAGCCAGCCAAACAAAGCAAAAACCCTAACCCAAACTACGTGGCAATTCCTGAAATCTGAAAGAACTATACTAATAGTTTATGGAACACATTGCCATTTTTTATTAGCAGACTAACTGTACTAATAGAAAGAATAGTACAACTCAAGGAGTCCTAATTCCTTGTCTTTTATTTGTTTTCTTAAGTGATGAGGCAGGGGCACAGCAGTTACTGGCATCTTTTACCCCATCTAAAACAGGCTGAGATATGAACTATGGATCATCCTGTTATGAACTCCTTTGAAAAAGGAGGGATCTCAAAAAATAAATTCCTAATGGAAAATTCCTTCTGAGTTAGGTTATGCTAACTCCAATGTCTGCCCTGTTCCTAGCCCCAGGCTGTGACCCCACTGTTCTGAGCAGTGCCTGGTGTACCTGGTGCTCTGCGGAAAGGGCAGGTTTAGTTTCAAGTGCACATAGGCAAGAATCATCATTATTTTCCTTTTCTCCTTTCTGTTTGTAAACTTCACAGGTCCAACCGAGAATGTGCTACTTTGCCTTCCTTGTTCCCCACTGACTTCATTCCCCTGATCAAAGCCGAAATAAGTAGGTCTGGTTTATTTAATAGAGAGGGTCTTACACAGTCACGCCTCTTTGTTCACTGACATAATTGAGGAGAAGGCAGCTTTGGGAATAGTGTTTCTTAATTGCTCTTACAGACGCTGCAAGGCACTCAGTGTCGTGTCTAGCTAAATTGGGCCTATTGTGGATTTTTGAAAAGCCTTGGTTACAGAGAAGTCAAGAAAAAAGATTAAAAAAAAACCAACACCCTAAGCCCTTATGTAACCAGCAGAGTAACCTTCATCTAGCATCGCTCTTTCTCTGTACAGAACTTCCTCGCAGTGAACTGGGCATCGGTGCAGCACAGACATTGCTTCCCTGTCCCCGCGGATTTCCAGTGGGCACAAAAATAAGGGGTGGAATTGAACATCTGGGTGTAACTTATCTGTTGGAGAGCTCAGCCTTTTAATAAGGCAAATGTACGGCAGTAAAAGCTTCCTTCCTAATGAGTACCAGAGTGCAGAAATCAGTTTCTTGAAGGAAGGCTGGGCTGTAACCCTCTTGATTTTAAATCAAAGGTTGGTTGTGACTTCTCAATCCTTTGCAGTCCAGATGAAGTCAGCAGAGCTGCTAATTAGAGCATTAGTTATTTTTTTTTTGGATTGAAACCCTGAAACAAAGGGCAGGTCTGCACTGTACTTTGTGACAATGAAGAGACCTTGGATTCCTGGCTGTTAATACAGAGGAAATCGAGAGGGGCATCCCAGGGACAGATCCCCCCAACTGTGGAGAGCACAAGCCTGCACCAGCTCTGAATGACACAGAGCACGGCACTCTCACTGCCCTGCGGGACTGCAGGTCCTGGGAAGGGGGCTCTGATTTTAATGAGGGATTTCTCCCTTTCTAGAAATGGGTTTTAGCTCTGCAAAATGATTCTATTTTCCACTGTTTAATAGGTAGGATTCCAACATACTACTGATAAATATTCTTAGACTTGTGGGGGGAGAGGCAGATATTTTATATGACAATGGTGACAAAAGCCTCATTGTTTTCCTGGTATATATTCAGTGCATTTTCTTTTGTTTACAAGACTTTCTTACTCCATCAGAGGCATGGCAAATTGTCTTCTAATGGCAGCAATGAATTCACTAGATGTACACCTAAACCTTGACAATTATTGTCTTTTGCTATATATTTTTAAATCCTTGAATAGTATTAATCACATAGCTGAGGAAAAGCATATGACCTTTTCTGTACCAATCTTAGAAAAATGTCACGTATAAAGAAACTGTCTGCCATCAAGAGAACTGCAAATGGTTGAGCAACTCCACAAGTCCCCGTGGTAAAAAAGAGAGTTACAGAGTCAGGAAATCAGCATCTCTGACAAGGCACCAGGAGCCCTGATTTAGCTGGGTACTGAAGTACATTATTAACGTTAAATATGTGGTTTCCCTGAGACTGCTCACAGCTTGGTTCTCTGTGCTCGCTTGTGGGCCCTGCAAAGATAAAATACTTGCAAGCAAATGCGTGAACACATCCTTCTCTCATCCTTATCTTCTTCTGAAGTTGTTTCAAAGCTTATCTCTCCCAGAAATACATCACAAATATCCTGGCCAGGTGGCAGGAGACATTCAGAGTACAGAACTGGTTAGGAATTGCAGGTTGCTTCCTATTTTTGTCACTAACTCACTGCCCCAGACCACTTGTAGGGTTGCTGCTTGGTGGGGCAGCTCTGTGGGGCAGGCACTACCATTCTGTATTAATTTATATTACAAAAAAAAACAAACAAAAAACCCTGACAGTAAATACTACGGTAAATCATACTAACAGATAACATTTAGCACATGATTGAATATTGTCTGCTGTAGATTAAAAAGCCTGACCAGGATTCAAATTGTAATAGGAAGCTATTTTAGTTCAAACTTCTAGGAGACAACTGCCATCGGTTGGCTTTTTAAAACTTTGTATTGATTGAACTTATCAAACACACAGTTTCAGAAAGAGAATAAGAGAGAAAGTTGGGAGGATGATATTTTTTCCAGACTTTATCCTTTATTTTGCTAGAAATGTCAGCTCACAGTAAATGGTGGCTCTCCTCAAATCTGAGAAAATGAGAGACATTTTAACAAGAAATATCTCCCAGACTTTTGTGCCTATGGTAGGAATAGGAAACAGTTAACAAGACAATAATGTGACAGTTTCTCTGTTAATTCCTTATTTGTCAGAGCTTAAAAGCCCTAACATAGTTTAAAAGTATTTGATGAAGTCTTCTTTTGAAAAAGAAAAAAAAGACTTTTCAAAATAACAGATTGTGGTGGTTTTACTGTGCTAGGCAGTTGAACACCACAACCGCTCTCTCACTCCCCCTCCTCAGATGAGGAGGGGAAGAAGTAAAGGAAAGAACAACTCACGGGTTGAGATAAGGATGATTTAATTAAAGAGGGGGAAATATATATATATATATATATATATAATTAAGGAAATATTATTATTAATTAAACAATTCAACTAAAGGGAAAAAAAAGGGAAAGGGGAAAAGGGAGGGGGAAAGGGTATAACTAAACAAAACAAGTAAAGGCTATGTGGAAGTGCAGAGGAAAGAAATTACTCTCTACTTCCCACAAATGAGCGATGCTTGACCACGTCCTTGAAGCAGGGCCTCAACGCACGTAGCCGGTGTTCGGGAGGAGGACAGATGTTTTCGCAACGAGAGCCCACCCCTCCCCTCTTCTTCCTTTTTCCACCTTTTATTGCTGAGTGTGACATCATATGGTATGGAATATCCCTTTGGTTGGTTTAGGTCAGCTGCCCTGCTGATGTTTCTTTCTCACTTTTTGCCCACCCCCTAGGAGGGTCAGAGAGAGTCCTGATGCTGTGCCAGCACTTCTCAGCAGCAGACACAACACTGGTGTGATACCACGCTGTTCTAGCTACAAGTGCAGAGCACAGCACTGTATGGGCTGCTGCAGGGAAAGTTAACATCCCAGCCAGACCCAGTACACAGATTTAAGATTTTTTTTTTTTTTTTTTTGGCAGCTCTGTGAAAGTCTCCCTTTTTCTATTTGGAGGCTTTCCAGAAGGTTTTTAAGTGGGCCTTCGATACGGCCTTCACGTTTACAGGTATTTTAGCTACATTTCAGTAATTGGGATCAGGGAACCAACGTTCAGTGTAGTTGCTTCTTAGCTGCCCAGCAATCTATTTTTGGTTCAGTGTGGTAGAGCATCATTATCGATGATCTAGAAGAAAATATCCAATTAATAATGACAAAGATTGCAGATGACATAAAAATGAGCAGGTTAGTAAATAACAATAAATTGGTTCTTCAAAGCAATCTGGATCCAGCGTGCAAAAAGACTTATTTGAATGACACAGAAAATGTGAGGTCCAGGAACTGTGAAAATAGGTCATGTTTATTGGCTGAGGTGGCTGTGGTTTTGAAACAATAAACACCTCAACATGAGCTGGCTGCAGTGAGTAAGAAATTAAATAGGGACCTTGAATATGGAGCTGGAGAAGAGTGAGTTAATGCAGACATTACTGTTATACAGGGAAATAAAGACAGACCATTTCTGCAGTACTGTGTGACAAATTTTGAAATACTTCAGAAAAAAAATACACAAGAGTTCTAAAAGTCCTGGCTTACAGACTAAAAATGACTCTGTCTCATTAGTTTGTCAAAGTGTTAACAGTAAGCAAGATGTCTGGTGGTAGCAGAGGACCCTTGGATGTCACAGACGATGTCATAGCATAAGCCAAGACTGGTAACTGCAGTGGGAAACGTTCAGACTAAAGTCCAGTGCTTTTGCTAATGAACCACTGGAACAGCTTACCTCAGACCGTGGTGGATTTTCCAACATTAAATCAATTTTAAGTGGGTTTGGGCATCTTTCTAAAAGGCATGGTTGTGTTCAGCCTGAACTTTCGGGCTCACTCTCTGTGGCCTCCTCTGTCCCCTTCCTCAAGTCCAGATGTTAGCGCTGAACTTCAGCCTTTGGCTCTTGCTGTGTCCACCCTTGGAGTCTCTCTCAGGCTACCCCTGCCCCTGAGCCACCAGAAAGAATCACCAAATGTTTCTGGGTTTGTTCAGCCTGGGGAAGGGAAAGAAAAGCAGGGGGGGACCTGGTTGCTGCTTTAGTTCCTTCACGGCTGTTACAGAGGAGTCTTGGAGTGTAGTGGAAGGACAAGAGATGTGGGACACAGGCTGTAGCAAGGGAAATGAAAACTGGACTTAAAAGATCCCTGTGTTGAGGGCAGCCAAGCACTGCAGCAGGGCACTTGAGGAACCTCTGCCCTTGAGGAGGATTCAGAGTTGCCTGGACAAAGGCTCTGTGCATCCCAGAATAGCCGCAAAGCTGTGAGCAGGGGCTTGGACTGGAGCCCTCCAAGGGCCTGGGCAGCAGAGGCTGGACTGGGGAGCAGCTGGAGCCTGCAGACCCAGGGCTTCAGGGTACCTGCAGCAAGTGGGAGCAGAGATCAGACCTCACCTGCTGCCTCCCACCATCTGGAAGCACTTGTCTGCCTCCTTTTAGGCCAATACAAAGCACTTTGCATTAGGCAATCAGTGATGGCAAACAGATAAATCCTTCCCTTTTGTGGTCGAGAGAGACTATTAGAATAATAGTCTCCCTCTTGAAAAAAAAGGCTCCCTTTCAGAAACCTGCTCTGGATTTCAGGACTCTGCACAGTCCTTCATCTGTCATCTTCCTCCCGCATTCCTCGCATTTGATGGTTCACTGCTTTTAGATTTGTTTGTGCTCGACTATCCATTCCCGTTCTCCTGTGACAAATATTTAGTTGTACAGCACCACGGAGAGCCTCTGCAAGGTGGTAGCACGGCATGTAAGGGACCCAAAGGAATTGTGAAACAACCCTTTTAAAAACCAACAGCATAAAATAAATTAGGAAAAGGAAGCGGTTTCAGGGAAGGCTCAATGCTCATACCAGCAGCCACAGCAGGGACGAGTTGACTGCTTTCAGGACAGATTTTGCCCCACCTGAGGTTGATGGGGGAGCTCTCTTCAGGTGGCAGTGTTTGCTGCTGTCTGCCTCCCACCCCTCCTGCTCCATGCTCCTTGTTTCATCTTCAGAACTAGAGCATTGTGACTGCATGTTGTAAAGTTCCTGGTAACCTGTTGCTACCTGGCTGCGTTTGTGATCAGAAGATGCAGCTCCTCCGTGTGTGTGTCTGCTCTGGAGGTAACGCAGCAAACAGCAGGAGCACATCATATGGAGGCCAGAAAGGCCTTGTGGCCACCCCTATGTCATCCTGGGGTCAGCCAAGGGAGGCAGATAATGAAATGGTTCAGCCTTAAACAGAATTAAAGCCCTGGTGATTTTAATATGGAACCTGAAACCCAGCAGTCAGACCTGGCCATCAGTCTCCTTCCTTCTCTGTCTTTCAGTGGGTGTGCCTCCAGAGAAGCACGGATCTGCTGGGCGCAGTGGTTACTACATGAGTAACCTGGGGATGAAAGCTGCTTTTATGAGCAAGCCTTGTAGCTAGCAGGAGCTTGTACCAGAGGTGGCATGAAGGGGATAGGAGGCTCTGCCATTTAAACACTATGTTTCTGTCCGAAATAATTTATTCTAATGTTTGTAAAGAGTCTTGTAAAGAGTCTGGGCACTACCTGGGCAGAGTAATAATCGCACCTTTGCTTTCTGCTTTATATTTATAATCCAGAGCAACCAGCCCTTGTGTAAGCATAAACTGCACTTCCATCATATTTCCATTTGGGTTATGAATATTTCACACACCTGCAGTCTCAAAAGCACATAATTGCCAAACCACACTCAGACAGGGACTGAATAAACACTGTTGCTGATTCTTAATGAGCCATTAATCAGATGTTTAACTACAGGTAATTCCCCTGAGTCCTGGTGTCCCAAGAAAAATCTGTATTCCCCCTAAGACAAAGAGAAGCAGATGACTTATGAACAAGAAATTGCTAGCTGCAGCCTGAATGTACATCGGCTTCCCATGGCAACTCCTACTGGTGAAAGGTAACATTTCTGAGCTTTATTTGGGAGCCTAAGTCTCTCTGCCTGGTGTGGGGACATGGGGACTTTGCAGGAGCTGAAGAGTTTTGTTTCAGTTGTTGAAGAGTACATTCTGGCAAGAGCTGGGGAGATGCTCTGGTTGACTGCTGTCTGTTGGCATTACTTGCTCTTCATGCACGGGAGTCTGACAACGTCACACAGTATAAAGCCTTCCTGCGGAAATCAGTATCTAAGGAAGCCGTGTATTCCAGCTGCATTTTAGCAAGAGATGGATAATCTTATGGCCACTGTTACTTGTAGCTTTGCACAGTAAATTGCAGGTAATAAAATCACATACTTGAGAGCCTAGAACCAACTTGGGGTGGGGGATAGGAAGGCAATTCCTTCCACCAGCAGTATTGTACTGCTGCTTAGGTCAAGCTGGACTGAAATGGATATTTCTTTCATGGGAAAAATAACAATTTCAAAATTTGATTTAATTCCAAATAAGCCCAGAGTTATAGTTTGAGCATGAGATGGTGTGCTGAAAGTTCAGGAGCACTGCAGTGTTCCACTAGAGCACATCAACAATTTTTTTGAGCTTAAGGGAAAAAAAAAAAAAAAAAAAAAAAAGAAAGGAAAAGAAAAGAAAGGTTTTCCTAATTTCAAAACTTGTGTCTAAATGTGGCTGGTTTCATTCCCAATTTCACTGGCACTAAAATGTCATACTGCGCTGAGATGGCTAGGTGACTTACTGATGCTAGTGACAGATCTGCTGTAAACAGCATTTTGTAAAGGACACAGTGGTTTTAAGAGCTTATCCTGTTCCCTTTGTGAAGTAGTCACACATTTTTGTATTATCCAGCCAGGGAATGTAGTCGGTTTTCCTCAGAAGAGCATGCACATAGTGATGAGGCCAACCTACACATGCTAGATATTAGAAGAGCTCCAGGTTATTAACTATGGAGAAAAAAGGGTTTTAGACGATCTCTCCATCTGTTTCTCCCTCCTGTGCCAGAGACACGGTGTAGCAGACCGTATCTTTACAGACATTTTCCAGGTGGAAAATGTGCATACAAGAAGCATGTGCATTAGCTGCTGTTTGTCTTTCCCAAAGTGCAAACTCCTTCCATCACAGCTGAAGGAGCCGTATCCCAACAGCAGACATCCATAAAGCTGACAGTTGGAGCCTCATTCATGCTTTTGCTCCCTAGATGTTATTTCCTCATTGGATGCTCAGTTTAGCAAAGTAGTTCTATAATAGCTTATTAATTAAATGCTCATTGACACTCCATGACTGTCTCTTTTGCAGTGGAGTGTACAAGGGACTGCTTGAGGGGAGAATGAAATTGCTTGTGGTTGCCTTCTCGCAGAGGGACCCTGTGCAGCTGTGTTCTGCCTGCACTGGGCTCTTCCTCAAAGATCTGTGTAGAGACTGGACTGGAGGAGGCCGTAGAAAGAATTTGGGCAGCCAGACACAGCACTAACTTGTGCCAAAGCGCAAGGAATAGGAAAGGAATAGATGGAAAGGATACACAGGTCTGGCTGCAAGTGAAGTCTGCTCAGCAGCCACCAGCAGAGCCCTGGCAAGCAGGTCCCATCACTGTTTGTGCTAAGCAATGTCACTGTGATACAAATAAGTGAAGCTCATTGATGGAAAGGTGTTATCCTTCATCCCCATGCATATGAAGTGTGGCTGGCTGCCAGCAGGCTCTGGACACACTGCTGCTCCACGGCTGGGGCTGCTGCAGCACAGTCAGAGGCTGTAAGGCATGGGCATGAAAACCCACACTCATGGGTGCAATTACCATCTAAAACTGATATTTTACTCCGTATTTTCAGAGTATCTCCAGAGCTGAGTGTCTGTCGTCACTGAGGCTTTTTGCCTGCATGCTTTTTCTGGACTTGTCTTTATTTCTTCCTCCAAAATGCAGATGTTTGCCCTACTTTGTATTTGTATGAGCAGACCAGACAGATGGGCATTCAGCTGCTTTGTGCATACAAGTACAACCATTTTGCCTATAAGAAAGAAAAAAAAGACCCCATCATTAAGGAAAACTTCAGCTTTTGTATTAAGGAGTAAAGAAGAAATAAAGAACATGGATGCAGCGATAGACACCTAATCTCTGAGATTTTGGCCCTTTACCATAAGACTGATGAGCAACAGTTTTCAGTTTTGACATTCTGTTGGACTCATCAGAGATTTTCCTGTCTTTACAAGAAGGGAAGGCTGGCTCAGCAGGCAGCAAAGTAAAGCAGCAGAGTAAGTCTGATATGAGCTTCTTACATTTGAGATCTCATTGGTCATATGATGTCTTTTCCCTCAAAGGTTTCTGTGCTACTCTTGTTCTTCCTGATCCTTTTTGGGTCCAGCTCCTGTGACCCTCATTTGCCTTATTTTCAAGTGTGTTCAGAGACATGCAAAGATCACTCAGATACCTGAGGAATACTGGGGAAGATGACTAGATGACAGGGTAGGCTGCTGTGCACACACAGCTGGGTGAAGCAGGGCAAAAGTTCGGGCTAGATTTACCCTGGGGATTTAAGTAGTGGAATTTAATTTCGAGCTAATTTTGAAATAGTGAAACTTGATTTTCCATACTGCTGATTCTGCCTAAGTGAACAATAGAATCAGATTCCTTTAGACCAGGCACAGTGTGACCCCAAATACTCAAGCAGAGTTGGAGTGTGACCGAGGGCTGTGGCTGCTTGTGTAAATAAGCTCCAGCAATTCTCAGGTGCCCGTGGAGGTGAACTCTGAGCCCCGTTTCCACCAGCACAGTAAAGAACAGCATCAAGGCCTTTGTGTTCAGTAATTTTGACACAGTAATGTATTCAGCTTTCAATCACCTAAGCATCAAAGCAATTAAGCACAGGTTTTCTGCAGAGTATCCTAATTATGCAGTCTTCCTTGCGAATGACATGATTGAGCTCACATGGTAACACAGAGCACGAGGAACGGGTGCCTGTCCCCTGCTCAGCTGCGGTCCCTTGCACCAGAACTGTCACTCCTCACAGAGACAGGGGTTGGTGCTCGGGGATGTGGAGCCTCACCTTGTTTCCCATTCAGTGTCTTTGATCCCGTTATTGGTACTGCTTGACCTTGAAACACCCTTTATTTTTTATTTCTAAGTAGATTAAGAAGACAGCTTCTTGGAGGGCTTAAAAGACTCTATGCTAAGGATGATTTCTGCAACCTGATATGGATTACCATAGTTACTCTGTATGAACATGGCAGCTTTCCAACTCCTCTGCCAGGAATGATCTAAAAGCTTTTCTTTTATTGTGTCTTGAGGTGAGAGCCTGGCTTTAAAAAGCTTTCCGAATTCTAATCTGTTCCTCCAGTTTGCTGGCACTGGGAGCCCAGTGCTGCTCCAGCTCATGTCCGGTATCGCCGATAACCTGCAAACGACACATCGGGGATCTCTGATTGTGCATGTCCCATCACTTAGTTAATTGAGCACACAGAGAGCCGAGCTCACGGATCCCAATTCTCTTCTTCTCTGATCTCTTATTCTGCCGGCCGCTTTCCAGGCACATTGTATGGGGCTCGTGATGCTCTCCCTTCTGCGTGGGATGTGCGCGTGTGCTGGACCAGGTCTGTAGTTAGCGAGAGCAGCAGAATGTAAAGGGCAGTCTCTGGAGTCTTGTTATCTTCTTATGCACAGTAATAGCACAGTCTGCATGCCATTCATGATTTTTATTTAATAGAGTTTCCTGGTGTGTATTTTAGGATTCATTTAAAAATACATCAGTGATGAGCAGGGTAGGAAGAAGAAGCTGAGCCAAAAATTCTCTCTAAAAACAGACCAATAAC
This sequence comes from Oxyura jamaicensis, assembly GCF_011077185.1. Classification (NCBI taxonomy): domain Eukaryota; kingdom Metazoa; phylum Chordata; class Aves; order Anseriformes; family Anatidae; genus Oxyura; species Oxyura jamaicensis. The sequence goes on along the minus strand of NC_048905.1, from coordinate 12,057,588 downwards.
TATCTTCTTCTGCCCGTAGCTGACATTTAGGACTATTCTTATATCAGTGAAAGAGATTTTTAAAAATCACTTCAAAAAAAAAAAAAAAAAAAAAAAAAAAAAAGGGACTCTCAGGGAGAGACTTTTGGGTGGATTGCTTGATGCCAACATGAGTTGGGTGAAGAAATCGAGTCCTGAGTTAATGTTGAATTAATGTTGATTAGCGATTACCGTGAAACTGGAAATGGCAGACTGTGTGTGGAATAGCTCAGCAGAGCTTATGGCACATTATTTATGATGAAAAATCCAGGTCTTAAGTCCTGCAAATTTCTTCCTTGGGATTTTATCTGGGGTTTGTTCCCATGGCACCCCTCAGACCACACTTGGGACCGGGAGCCTTTCTTCCATTTTATGTCTCTATTTGGAAGGTCCAAGATCTGCCAGGTGGGGAAAAATCCTCTTAGTCTCAAATCAATTCTTTACTAGGAGGCTATTCTTTATCCTGTTGTACTGTCTGGAAGTGATAAATTATTGCTCTAGATAACAAATACTTTCTTCTTCTTCCCTACTGCTTACCCCTTGTTCATAGTACTGTCCTTCCTAGCTTCAATAGCTGGGTTAAAGGCTGTGCAAAAACCCAGGTCATGGTGAAATGTCAGCACAATTATATGGTCTAAAACATCCAGACTGCTGATACAGACATTCTGCAGGTCCATCTATCTCACTCCTGAAATCAGTAGAAGTGCTCAGCCCCTGCATGGGGTCCCAGCAGCTCCTTCACTGAAGTATTCTGCTGCGATCTTTGGTGGTGGGGCAGGGTTTTGGCTGAGTGGCCGTACGAGCTAACTGCTGCTGTCGAGTTTTCACTGCAGGGAGCCCCAGAGCTGGTTCAGCCATTTATGATCAGGTCCACCAAGCCCAGCACAGAAGGCATTTGAAATGCCATGAATATTTAAAACAAACAAAAATCAAGCCCTCAAGCATTTTATTTTCCAAATCACATGAGAGCCGTGACCAAATGCAGACATAGGTAGGTTACTTAATTAAAATTAAGCCTTCTTTTCCATTTCCCTTCTTTTCTTTTTCCAGCAGCACCCCTTCTAATGCCCGTGTCAAGATTCATCAGCTAGAGGCTGTTTTTTTTTATGAAATTTGACAAAGATCATTCAGGAGTCAATATTTTGCCAACAGCCAAGTGATGAGTCTAGTGGCTTGCATATAATTTACTTATTTTTTCTTTCATTTTTTTCCCCTCTCCTCTTTTCATTGGGGTTTTGAGTTACTGACAGCAGAGCAAATGAGGTGTGCTCATGAAGTATGAAGGCTTCACGTTTGTGCCATGCTTTGCTCCCTGCCTCAGCTTCGTTTTGCATGATTTCTGAATAACAGCAGGAGCACTGAGGAGCCATTGTGTCTGTATGTGCAAAACATACAGCTCTCTGCTGAATTCCTGGAGGTTTTGTTATTATTTAATGAGGTTCAACAGCGGTTCTGGCAGGACAAAATGAACTTGTTTAAAGGAGTAAGGTGGGGACCACGCAAAGGGTTCCCAGATACCTTTAGGCTCCTTCAAATAACTTGGTCTGAACAAAAAGAGGTGGGTTTTTGGTACAAAGAAATTTGTGTTTTTGTGTTCGAACTTTATAGAAATCCTCAGGGCAGCTGGATCTCTTCCTGAACAAGTCCATCCTTCAGCCCGTAAGATAGTGACAATGGCTTTGTACTAATGTAGTTAAAGCACAGACTTATCTGGGGCCCTAAACCACAAGATTTCATGCAGCAGTGGCTGCGTGCTGCCAGGTGCATGCAGGAGTGCCACAGGACATATATTTTCTCTTTTGATAAAGTCATTTCTCAGCTTTTTGCAAAGAAATCTGTAAAGAAGAATTGTTTGGCTGTCTGTTTTCCTTGGAAGTGCTAGTGAGGCTCTGTCAGCAAGGTGGCTGTGAAGGTACTGGGAGGAATGGGGCATGGTACCCCTGCCTTAGCCAGCTGGTCCCATCAGAGACCACTTTTTCTGTGGTGGCTTCCGAAAGCCAGCAAATCCAGCCCCATCCCCCTGGAAGTAAAGGCTGCCTCAGGAGTGAGATAATGCTCAGCCAGTCATATAACAAGTGTTTGTATTAAGTTCAGAGAGAAGGCTGTTTTGAAGAAGTATTTCCTGAGAGCCAAGCAGGCTGGTTAGTTTGTAATCACTGGGGTTTAAATAATTCAAAAGCTGATGCAAAACTGAATTAGTAAATAGTCTAAATGGCGTGGCTTTATGGCAAACTTTATCAAAGAAACCTAATTCTGCTCTCTGATTATATTACATGTCTGGTTGACAAAACCGATTGTATAAATTTAGTGCATTTACACTTTTGTAAGGTGTTTGACTTGGTACTGAATAACGTGCTGATTAAACATTAGCACTATTCAGTAACGCTGGAACATACATTAAGTGGATTAAGAGGTATCTGATGGAGCTCAACAAGTAGGTCCCAACGGAGAGCTGGCATTGAATGGACCTGGGGTTTCTGGGGCACGTAAAATCTAAGTCAGAGTATCAAAGCTCTCCGGTGTTTGTATCAGTGGCCAGCAGTAAGACACAAGATGAAAACATTCTGCACAGCACAGAGATCAAGAAAGTGGGATGCTGAGAAGAAGAAGGGAGAGTGACACTGAGGAACCTGAATCTTTTCATAAAGATGATGAGAAATCCATCCAGCTAGACGTTGGCCTGTCCCTGGGCACAGGGACACAGGTAGCACTCATGGGAACAAGGGTGCTCCAAAATGCCTCTGTGCATCTGAAGACCCCCATGATGGGCTGGCAAATGGAGTTAATACAACCTTTAAATATATAAACAGGGAAGTGGCAAATAGCAGGAAAAGAGGTAATTTTAGTTCTATGTGCAGCATTGTTAAAACCAGGTCTGAAATTGCAAATGCTGTGTTGAAACTTTGAAAGAATATGGAAAAGCTGGAGAACCTGTAGGGAAAAGTGGTCACAATTATTTGAGGGTCAGAAGAAATATCTGACAATAGGAAGCCTGAAAGGCTCAGTGTGTTTGTTTAACTAAAAGAAGTTTGAGGTGATTTTTTTTGTGCATAAGTCTGTTTCTGGGCAGAAAATACTGCATCCTAAAAGTCTCTCTGATTTATCAGACAAAATTGGAAGAGCCAATGTTTAAAAACTGAACAGGATATAATTAGACGAGGTGTGTGTTTAGTTTGTTTGTTTGTTTTTAACTGGAAGGTGATTTTGGTTGTTAGAGCAAATTCTCAAGAGAAAAGAGAGGATTCTCTGCTTTTCGATGGCTTCAGAGTGAGACTTGCTGCTTTTCTCCCCTGTTGACTATCTTGGGCCTTTTAATTGTGTTCGCTTAGAGATAGCTAGGTAAAATGTAAGCATTTGCTATAAGGTCAAATGTAGATCTAAGGAGTCTTCCTGGCCTTTAGTGTGATGAAGCTATAACTGCATAAGTGGATCCTAAACGTGATGTCACCGGTTTTCAGAAGGAATAAACCTTACCAGTGTTATTAGCTCCCTTGCGTGCGACAGTTGTTGCTCATACATTTTTAATGTTTAATCTGGAAAACTCATTGACATTTTGGAAACACATGGTGCCGCTCAGCAGTGGAGTACATTTCTTCCCAGCGCTGCGCCATCTGGGGTGCGGGGGGACTGGGGCTGCCTGGGGGCTCTCCTCCATCCAGCTGCAGAGTTTGAGGGGCCTGAGCTGTTCCACAGGCACCAACGTGCTTTGTGCTGAATTAATATTGAGGCCACGCTAGCTGGTGCTGGGCTGGGCGTTGTGGTGTGTTCTGGATGCCCTCCCAGCTCTTCCAGTGAGCCAGAGCTCAGCTCTCTGCTCAGGATATCAGCAGTGACAGGCAGAGGTATGATAGAAGGAAATGATTTATGAAGAAAACCTCATTCCAGCATCAGACTTTAAAGATTTGGAGGCAAAAGGAACAACTACAGTTATGAAAAATGTCAAGAACTGTTTCCCATTAGGGAGCAGTCAATGAATGTGCTGCAGCTTGGCCAAGCTGTGCCTGCCACCTTACCCAGGCTTTCCTAGGGCTCTAGTTTTGGTATCAGAGCCGTCACCACCTTCTGCTGGGTCTGTGCACAGGAACAAATGTCTCTCTGCTCTTCAGCTGTTAGCCACCCTGAACATAACTTATCTTTGTTAAGAATTACCCCATTTGGATACAAATCTTGCACTGCTCTCACTCCCAAAGGCTGCCCAGCATCGCCAGGCAGGGGTTGCCATCTTCTCATGGTTAAAGCTCCCCCCAGGTGAAGTTTGGGCTGATATTGTCTCAGCTGTGCAGTGCAGGGCATTCGTTGTGGATTTTCCCTCACATTCTTCCTGTAATGACTTACCCATTTCTAGAAACTAAACCACAAAGGCACCTGGACGCCACGGAGCTGGCAGTGACCTTACAGACCTCGGTTACTACAATTATGGGCAGCAGCCACAACGCGCTCCGAGGCCATTGAGTCTAAGTGGAAAGGAGAGAGTGGTGCAGGGGAGCCTTTAAATTTCAAAGCGAAGCTATAATTAGCTGTAATCGCACCCAGAGTAACTTCACTGCTATAATTCTCAGCAGGAAAACAATTACATTGCAGCAGTATAACCAGACAGACACGCTGTAAATACAAAACATCCTTTGGAAATATATGCTCCATATTCTAAATACATTTAGAATTAAGGCAAACAATTCTTTTGTAATTGGCATTCAAGGCAGACGTGCTGATTATTTTTTTCATCTTTTGCTTCTACTTTTTTTAAAAAAAATTTCATAGACATACAGATCTTCAGCATAAGATAATATGTTAATGGAACTCTTGGAAGGGTGGCAGGGAGAGCTGACCCTTGCACTTGGTTTGTCACTCTCCCCTTTGCAGCTGGTTGTTTCTGTCCTTCTGAGATGCGAAGGGAGATTTTTTTGGGGGGTTGCAGGTTCCAAAAAGGATGCAGGGCTCCTGAAGCACAAAGCCAGAGTTGCTTCTGCTTGTGCCTGAGGGATGCAGCGGCTCCTAGGAGCTGGAAGGCTGCAGCTGATTCAATACCCTCGGTGCAATCCAGTCACTAGAGGGGAATAGAGCACCGCAGAGTGCGGCCCGACCTGCTCTGCCTGAAGCTGCCGGTGCTGCGGGCTCTGCCTGCCCTGAGCCCCGCTGCTCTGCTGGATCCAGCAGGAGGGAAAGGGCCCTTGAACATTTCCTTGAATATCTTTATTTGGGGGAGAAGGCTCAGGGCTGGTGTTGGTCATTCTGAGTGGTAAGATGTTGATTTGAAAAGTTTTTTGTGTGTGTGTTTTTTTTTTTTTTTTTTTTTTTTTTTAATAATTTCTGGGTTTGAAATATGTTTCTAAAATCTTACGCAAAGAGCCTTTAAAATATGGAATGGCAATTTTTAGGAGCTTCATTCAGCTTCTGAAGGGTTTTATACAGCACACAAGCTGCTGAAGGAGGGAAAATTTGACCATTTGCTGCTGCCCAACTCAGCTCCTCCTGGAGAAGGGGAACCAGGCAGGTTGAGAGAGTTGCTTAGTTTGTGCCATACTTCTTCCAGCTCAACAGGAGAAGATAGAGAGGGAAACAAAAAACTGAAGTAAAATAAAATTAAAAGCAAGGCTCTAAAAAATGTATTTGAAAATCTGCAGAGCTCTCTAGGAACAGAGGTATCTTCTCTATATACTTTTAAAAATCATTCTGGTGCAACATGTCCAATGCAACGGTTTTATAAACCTCCAGCAAGTTTTCCATTATCCACTGGATACTTCAGGTGCTTTTCTGTGGGGGCACCGTCAGGTTTACATGGTTAGGTCAGTCAATCTAAAGGGTTCAGTTTCATATGCTGGAATTCCTAACACTGATTCTGCCCATGACAGTTAAGGTTATTGTCAGATGTTTTTAGTATTTCCTGTAAATTATCACCGTATTCCACAGTAGGACAGTAGGGTGAGCTAGGGTTAGGAATGGTGAGTACTAGCATCCATCATGAGTAGAAATTTATGTTATTGTCCCAGTCAGAAGACTGGGACAATGCCTTTATTTCAAAGACAGAAAGAACCAAAACTTTACATTTTGGAAAAAATAGCGACAGAAAAGAAGGAAAAGAGAGATCTTCCAGAGATCACAGAGCCAGACCTAGCAGCTCTTTATTGCAGCTCTGAAAAGTTTTGAACTGCAGCCTGTAACAATAAAATACACGGTTTGAGGGGAGAGCTACATCAGGCTCCCAGTGCAGACCAAAGCCTTGCTCTCTCCGTGTTTGTCGCCTGAAGTAATGGCTGGGAAGCAAACAAAAGGGAGTACGGCTGGTGTTCCACAGCTGCTGTACAACCCCTAAGCCACTTCTGCCTCGTATGAGGCACGAGGGACCTGTGGCAGGTCTCTTCTCCATGCTGGCAGGTTATAAACCTGAGTTTCTTCTGGACATGCCTGTTTTCCATGCTTGCTCTTTCTTACCCTGCTTTGGAGTAGGGAAGGCAGGACCAGGATGGAGCTTTAGGTTTATAATAATTGAATTTCCACTCATGCCTTCTGAGAAAACGCTGGTTTGCATGTTTCAGAGCTGGAGCTTGCAAGAACACAGGATGGTACACGTGTGAAAGTGCAGATACATGTATGCACATGGGTATACACGGCACAAATACAAGCAAACATGCTTCTGCTACAGCTCACTTACAGCTTCTTGGAGCTTCTGATCTGAAGAGAACAAGAATTTTACTTGGAATTTGTAATCGGAAGTCTGTCTTTGCCCTTATTTGCTGTGCTTAGAATCCAGGAAGGCACAAACAACACAGGCTAGGGAGGAAAATAAGCAATTGTCTGTGGTTTGCCTATATATATACCATTAGCTTCACACACAGAGTGACTCACTAGCAGCAGGTGTCCCGCTGTTATGCTGGGCAGATTAGTAATGCTAGGGAGGGGGCTGCTGGCCGTATATGGCGTCCCCACGGGGAGCTAAAAATAGTTGGTGGACTTCCAGCGAAGTCAAAGTATTTGTGGGCTTTGAACAGAGTCTTCTTCTGAAGGTAAGAATCAGAGCTGATCTTTTTAATCTGCCATTTCTTCTCTATTATTCCCCCCCCCCCCCCCCCCCGGCCCGCCGGGTGGTGTTGGGGGGGGGGAAGCTTGCCTTGGCAGTTGATCTGCAAATACTGTCTGGCAGAAAGCTGGGAGATCCGAATTACAAGCAGTTATTTTTGTGGAAACAGGGAGAGGAATGACCAGTTCAAGGAAATCGGTGTAACAGAGGGCATTCAAACAACAGAGGAAAGCATCTCAGTTAGAAATAGTTGTGTTTTCTCTCTTTTTTTTTTTTTTTTCCATCTCAGTTGTTAAAAAATACGAGCAGCACATGAGCAGTCCCAGCATGTGACTCTGCTCTGAGTAGCAGGCGAGCAGTTGCTTGTAGTTACACCCACCGTGATACAAAGCAAAGTTTTCAGCGGAGTTACTGAAACAGCAGAATATGAAAAGAGAAGGGCAGGGTGCATTTCTGAGATACGTGCAGATCATTGTGCTGCATGTGCTCCATGGAAGCGCGGCTGAGGCTTTTCAGCCTTGCTGCTGAGTGCCTGTGTATCTGTATGGTCAGACATACTCGTAGGCAGGCCTGAAGGAAAAATGCTGTTGAAGGGGAAAACTAGGGAGGGTGATAATTATATATGTGTGTGTGTACCTGCATGTATCCAGATGTGCATGGATGCAGGGATGTGGTGAGCTGCTGGCCTGCAGGAAGGCTCCAGGGGCACTGTGTTGTTACCCCCCTCTGGCTTTGCACAGAGCAGAGATGGAGACATAAGGGCTGAGCCTCATTCCTGGAAAAGGAGATACAAGGGGTGCCCGTTACACCAGGATAACCTCCCAGGCCATGCTGGATTTTCCCTGATTTTTCAAGTGGCATCCCTGATATTGATAACAATTGGCTCCTGCGGTCTGGAAGCCCAGTAACAACCTGAGAGACCCAGGCTGGGAGTCCCTGAGTCTCATAGGCACCCTCACAGAAAGTTTCTGTCTCCTTTTTGCCAGCTCTCCTGACTCCAGCCCCCCGGGGATAACATTTTTCCCTGCATACCTCCTCCCCTGCCCTCCCTTAGCACTGGTTTTGGCAAATGAGCTCCAGAGAGACGAGCGTACCCAGGGCCCAGCTGTGGTGCTGCAGGGGCAGAGGTGGTGCTGCTTTGATCACGGTGCAGCTCCCGCTGCCTGAAACCCTGCAGTAGGTGTGAGAGTCACCTCTGGTGCCTTGTACACCCAGCTGGCTGTGAGAAGTGGTGCCAGATCCCTGCTGGGCCAGCAGCTCCCTTCCACCCGCGACGGGGAAGAGCAGCAAGCTGCAGAGCAGTCTCATTTTAGCCCCGTGCTGTTGGGTCAGCTTCTGCTAGCATCAGCGTTAGCGGCCAAACTGACGTTAATTTGAGTGGGAAAAGGGCTGAACTCAAATTAATATATGCTGGCCTGTGTAATTATCTTTATTGGCTGCTGGGGAAGGAAGACCTTATTCACTGCATGCATTTCTCCGGCTGCCTGGCTGCGCTCCAGCGATGCACCAGGCTGTGGGCAGATGGGCTGGGAGAGGGGGACAGGAGGTCTGTGCCTGTTCAAGGGGGGCTTGAATTCCCTCTCGGCCCCAAATGATTATATCTGGCTTATTTCAGACCAACAGGTAATGGAGCAACACCCACAAATATGGTGAGTGGAATTTAGCTCCAAGCACTTGTGGAAAACTTTTCCTGTTGTGTTCAAAGTCCCAAATCCCGATCTCTGAGAACAGTCACAGAGGACAGCACGTAGGTTGTACTTAGTGGTCAGTGCTGCATTTCTAGACTGGTGAAAAGAGTGAGAATTGGAGAAAATAGCGGTGTACTTAGAAGCACAAGAAAACTGGGCAGCTTTGCTAAGTGCTCGGGATGGACGTAGAGAAATCCTGTTTGGCTACAGAGAGAATCTGCTGGGGTTGGCGGTCTGGAACTCGCTGTACAATAATTATTTTCTTCCCCAATAAACCAGTGTATTGATTGGGGTAGGCAGGAAGGATTTGTCCTGCTGGAGCTCTGCAGGGCGTTCTTATCACACTGCTTACCTCTGATGGTCACAGTTGATACTCATGTGTTTTCCTCCGCTGGGCAAACTGGATATGACAGAAGACAATGTAATTTATTTATTTATTCTTCTTTCTGAAAATGAATTGCTACATATGATCTCATATGCTTACTCTTGCATATTTATGGGGAGTCCCAAAATCTAATTTCCATTGTGCCTGCTCCTGGTTAGCACAGACTTCATTTTGCAACTTCTAAACAAATTCTCTTGACGAAATAATGTTATGGCATATTGAAAGACAGCAGACATTTTAATACAAGCACGCTGAATAATCGATTCTTCCTGAAAGCACACATCAATGTTATCTTTGTGGTAGCTAAATGATCAGTTAGCATAAGTAATGTAGTCCCAAAACAGCATAGGAATGTTTGGAAGGAGTTGTTCCCAACCTTTGCATAGGCTCCCCAGTGCCCTTGACTGTCTCTGTTTGCTGTGAGAGGGCGCACAAATGATTTGCAGTTGAGAGGGCTCTCCAGCTTGTTTGCTTGTCTTAATAATTCATGACAAGGACACCAAGGTCCGAACCATGCCAGGCACATTCATAGGAAGGAGGTAACCACGGTGGATGCTGTCAGTGACCTTACTACGAAGACTACAGCGATTCTTTGGGCTGGTCTTCTTTAGCAGGCCATCTGCTTTGCATTCCCCAGTGGTACTTGGGCTTGGATCTCCAGTTTGTTTGTCATTTCAGTCTCCCACTTTATTATTTCCAGAGCCAAGTGAACCGCTGCCAATGCCAGTGCAATGAGATTGCATTGTGAGCTTTGCGACATGGTATACTTTTTTTATCTTCAAGCCTCAGCTCCTGGAATTAGTTTATTATGCTAGAATCCCAGCATTCATTTGGAAAAAAAAAAAAATATGAAAAAAAGAGAGTGGATCTCTGCTCCTCACAAACTGAGGGAAAAAGCTTGAAAAAGGATCCCTACAGACATAGTAATCACAAGCTAAATAAAAAGAAGCTTTTTTTCTTTTTCTTTTTCTTTTTTTTTTTTTTTTTTTTTTTAAGTATCAGACTGTTTTACAGACAATCATCCTATTTCTGAGTCTCTCACTCACAGTTTTTGAGTGCTGGATGCTGGCAAACCTGAGCAGCAGATGTTCATTTCGAAAGGCAGGGAAAACAAGTAGAGCCAGCCCTAACAGGAAAAGTTATTTATCTTCCCCTGTGCTGCCTTTTCCTCTGCCCCTACTGCACGCCCAGCCTGTGGTTCCTACTGGGACCCCATTCCAGCAGCTTCGAGCACAGCCCACACCCCAGTAAGTCCAGTGAGAAACGGGAGGATGGGAGCTGGTGTTAAGCACAACCGTGATTCCCTTGAGGTCAGGAGCAGCAGCTGCTGCTGTCACTGACCCCATAACTTTAAATAATCTTAGCTACAGCCCTACGGCATTTGTGCGTTTGTGGCACATCTGAAATGTGATGAGGGCTTGCCCAGTTTTGGGGTGGAGACTGGCGCTGTTTCCCCAGCTTGAGGATTTATCTGGGGTGCAAGTTGCAGAGCTGGGAAACCAAAGTGTCCACCAGTATGCCTCCCTGTGCCTGGAGTACTCTTCTCATACTTTTATTTTTCAGTGGGAAAAGAGATGACATTCAAAACTGATTTTAAGGAAATATGCTGCTGGTCTGGATTTTTTATCATCCCGGGCTAGGCCCTTAGGGAAACATTTGCTTTTATAGTTTTATTTTTCCAGTAACTAAGTGGAATTAGCTTTCCTTGCCATTGCTGGCCAACTGGATCCAGTGCACAGTGAAACAGTGGGAGGAAAAGACAACAACTGGTGTGAGTTTGTGGGGGAAAGAATGAAAAAGAATAACAAAAAAAAAAAAAGAAAGTGAAAAGCCATAGGTCAAATTTGGTGCTGGCCTCACTTGATGGGTGCTAATAAAGGATATGGTGCCTGATACTTCTGCTTTTTTTTCCCTTTCTTTCCTTTTTTATTTATTTATTTTTTAAATTATTCTTGAATACATTCTTTCAAATTCTTCAGCAACTGTCTTACAGGCATAGCTCTGAAACTGCTGCTTGAGCAATGTTTCCATTTAACCCAAAAGGAGGAGTGCATGCCTGGAGGCGCATGTACAGGGCAGGATGTCAGTGCAATTGCTGTGCACTGTTGAAAAAAATCTGTCATCAATTGTAAGCTTTTTAGATTGGCAAGAAAACTTCACTGAGCCTTCAAACTGTGTGATATTGAGATGGAAAAAAAAAAAAAAAAAAAAAAAAGGAACTTCTTTTTGGTTAATCTAAGATTTTTTACTGTCTATATACTTTATTTCATTTTACCTGCTGCTGTTTTAGTGATAGCGATGCTCGGTGGTCATGAAGACTGCAGCATCCACATCAGTATCATTTCTTCAAGTCACAAAGTAAAAAAACACAACTGAGTTTTGATAAACTTTGATAGGAACGAAATTTCTGTTCTGCCAGTGATTAACTCCAAGGTCCAGATGTAGCAACTGAGTTAAACTGTTGGCAACAATCTCTCCGATTTGTGCGTACCTACTGCTGTTTAAGTTGTGCCACAGCTCCTCAGTGATCATTCCTTTCTCAGAAAAGAAAAATAAATCAAGTCTTTAACCTGGAGAGGGGGAAGGAGACCTGAAACTGTGTAACACCTTCAGCTTAGGTTTTGGTTTTATAACTTTGGCCCTGCCTAACGTCATTTTATTGGACACTGATTTTACAGATCCCTAGTGAAACCCAAACTTGGCACTTTACTGGAGGTTATCTGAGCTCACCCAGAGGAGGGGAAGAGCAGCAGACAGGCATGGGATGGACAAGTTCTCCTCAAATACAGGTGCAACCTTGTCCTAGTGAAGTTTGCTGTGAACTGTACCAACTTTCCACCATAGTTGTTAACTCCACAATAAAACATGGAGCACAAACATCCATTGCCATCTGGTGAAACCAAAACATTCGCATGCAGTGGCAAAACAGTCACCATTTCAAGGTGGAAACAATGTTTCCACTGTTCCTGTCTGTAATGAACGAAACTTTCCCAGGAGTAGTGCTGTTGCTGCAGGGATGCCACAGCCTGGTGTGTGGGTTGGGTGCTCAGGGGCCAGCGGGACCCGGTGGCCGGGTTCTTTTAGGGCATTTCGGTGCAACCAGGAGCGGGTGGGCTGCCTGGGCTTAAATGAGCAGAAAACCTCACTTCTGATTTGTGCTGGATGCTCTGGAGGAAGCTGACTTCTCTGTAACCTCCGAGGGCAGGGGGGAAGAATGGCTCTGGAAGCATCCTCTGGTGCCAGCCAGTTGTGGGTCGGGGTTGGCTCTGGGGGGAGATGTGGGGTGATGCCCATCAGGGCTGCTGTGGTGGCTTCCCCCAGCTCCTGGCCAGCTCCTCGGAGAGGGAGGCTGCTGGGCGCCTGGCCACAGCATCCTGTGCTGAAAGGCAGAAAGGCTTTGGTAGGGAGAGGGATGGGGGAAAAGTGGAGGGGGGGGGG